>NC_092270.1:13610028-13617528 GCF_036320965.1 Panulirus ornatus
GGATGTTTTTGATATTAAATGTTTGAGGACAGTATTTCGTGTGAGGAGAGCTGATCGTGCAAGGAATGGTAGTGTGAATGAGAAGTGTTCCAGTGACGTAAGTACGACTGAAAGAACTGAGCAAGGCGTACTGAGAATGATTTGGATACATGAAGAAGATGAGTGAAGAGGGACTGATTGGAGGATATATATTTCAGAAGTGTATGAAGGAGGAGAAGGGAACAGAGATGGAGATGGAACAATAGTGTGAATGAGGCTTTGAGGCCCTGAACATGCAAGAGAGTGAGAGGCATGCACAGGATAGAGCGAATTGGAGTGAGAGGTATACAAGGAAGGAGGTCTTGTCACTGGGAAGAATCAGGACAAATGAAGTGTTCAGAGGGAACCACGTACAGGTCTGCTGTGCTCGGCTGTGAATAATGAGAATCTGGTTTCGGTTTATTATTCATGATAGCTTGAGAGCACACGTGAACAAATGAGGCCATTCCTCGTCTGTTCGTGGCATCACTTCGCTACGAAGAGATGTTTTGAAATTTCCTTTCTCTTTTTTTTCAGTTTTCCTCCACGTCTTGCTTGTCCAGATGCAGGGTGTACTCACCCGGTTCTCTTGTCTTTAATTAGCCATGTTAAAGTTGTATGATATCTGAAGCTAACATGATTAGCTGCCCAGTCATGGAGCAGCTGCTTCACTTACGACTGTGTTAAATCACCAGAGGAACCTGACGTTAAGTAGTTCCTTTACTGATTATTTGTACTGCGGTGCTCCAGGTAATGAGTGTGCCTCCGGCTTATTAAGTTGTTCCGAAACTTTTCGAAGTGTTTGCGTTTGTACGGAACCCGGGGCAAGTATCTGGTAAACTTAGTTCGTTGAGACGTCTCGCCAGCCACAGGAGTGATAGCCATTACAAAAACACCTCCCTTTCATCTCGATAGCCGTTCTGTCGCTGGATCTCACCCAAGAACTCAACAGAGAGAGAGAGAGAGAGAGAGAGAGAGAGAGAGAGAGAGAGAGAGAGAGAGAGAGAGAGAGAGAGAGAGAGAGTTGTATTTGTATATTCAGTGGTTGACACGTTTTCTAAAAGGTTGTAAGCGTCTGATTGTGTAAAATACTGTCCATTAACACCCAGTAGGAGGAGGCAGCTCTGTGATTACGTGTCCTCCCCAAGTGTTTAACCATAAGTCTGATGGGTTGTATAAATTCTGTTGAAACGCACTTGTTGAAGGTGTGGTGCCACACGCCAGGTGCTGAGACGTGTCTTCGTTGCCCCAAGAATACTTCAAATCGTCTTCGTGTTAGGCCCATGTCAACCGTCATAATCGGTACGTATTTCGCTGTCTTATGCATTCTACGCTTCAGTCATTTGATCATTTTCAAAGCAGAGTATGCGTGTCCGTCTACAAGTAGCGTTACAGTCTAACAGTGTATGAACGTTCTTCTCGTGATGCGGTGACGTAATATAATCCCCAGCAGTATAGAGACTAACATCTCTAATGTGTAAGGTTCGTGATGTTCAGAGGCTGGCGAGTTTCAGCATGTCGTCAGACTGGTCATTTGGTCGTCACACGCATTCACAGGTCCACTCTTCTGTCTGTCGCTAATTCTGTTTTCATGCTACGAGGGGATCATTCTCACATGTTCTCCATACGTCACTACCCTTCTCATCAATGTAATCCAATGTATCAGGCTATATATAGCTTTTCATTAGGTACCAATAGCAAGTGCAGTCGTAGCTACCATCCCACAAGGAGGGAATCTAAATAAAGTACAGCACATTTAGTCCCTAGGAAACGTCACTAGGAGGAGGAGGGAGGAGGAAGAGGAGGAGGAAGAGCCTCGGAGAGCCAGCCATGTCAGTGGGATCGTTTCCATACCGGAGGGTGAGGACCTCCACCTGGCATGCTGACCAGTCAGGCAAGCAGGCAGGCAAGCAGCCCTCTGCCTTGAACAAGCGCCCCTCCCTCAGGCAAACAAGAAGGGCTACTCCTCCCTCCCTGAAGCGCGCCGGGTTTAAAAAAGAAGCTAATTACTAAGCTGGGGAGAAACTAATGTTAATTTTATGAGGCCATCCATAACATTATATAGCCGAGACCTGGGCTACAGGTGCTCTTCTTACCACACTCACCCTGCGGTTCATTAGTGCATGGATGGTGTGGAGGGCGACCTGCCCCAATGGTTCTTTACGACTACCCTACCGTCTTAAGATAATGTTGATGATAATATTAACATTGATGATAATAATCGAGAAAATAATGGTTATGATAACGATAATGATAATAATAATAATGATAATAATAATAATAATAATAATAATAATAATAATAATAATAATAATAATAATAATATAAATAATAATAATAATAATAATAATAATAATAGTAATAATAATGATGATAATATTAATGATAATAATCATAATAATAATAATTGAAATTATAATGATGATATGATGATGATATTGATGAAGATGGTTAATGATTTGTTTGTAGTAGTTTAACGTTTCCCGCGTATCGCCAGGAACAGACGAAGAACGACCTCATTTGCTCAAAAGCCAACTGTCTGTCACATTGCTCCTTGTTCAGGCCCAGATACCTCAAAGCTTGCGTCACCTCATCCTTCCATATCTTTTTCGGTCTCCCCTTTTCTCCTCTCTTGCTCCTCCTGTGACTTATTTATCCTCGTGGTGTGTCTCTCTTCCCTCATCACCTCCATATGGTTTAATGAATTGCCTACAACCAGAAGCTGAAAATATAGAGAATATGGAGAAAGTATATACGAAATGAACAGCGGGTGAACAAAAAGGGAGGAATGGGTTTTAGGCAGACGGTCTTCACACACACATTTGGATGGAGTTTGATATACAATCTTTGGTGGTGTTCAGAAGGACTGAGATGAGGCTGGCTGCTCTTATAGCGGTCGGTGCGAGCCCGGACGGACTCAATGTGGCCATGGTGGCGAACTGCAGCTTGGGAGGACGAGGGAATCTCAGGTGGCAGGTGGTATCATTGGCAGTGACGATGCAGAGACTTTAAACTCGAGGTGTTGGATGAGGTCCAGTAGGCGGGTGGAGCGAGCTGGGAGGGTCAGTGTCTGAAAGAGAAGAGGTTTAAGACGAACCATGGATAATCTTGCTTGCCCACCTGGCCTCTCTTAAGCACAGTCTGGTGTTGTCTTAGGTGCTTCTGGCAATATATCTAAGAGCCGTTCCCAGCCTGTCTAGTGATATTTGAGAAAGTCTGTTTTGCCACCAAGTGAATTCAGAAGCATATTTTTCCATACTTATGCACGTATTGGTGAATTGCCTGTGTTCGGTCTTGCATTATGTAGAGAAGTCTTTGGTACGAAGCGTTTTGTGTAGCCTCTGTTATATATAGGAAAGTTGAACATAGTTCTGTAGTATGTATGGTAACGTGTCCAGCACATTGTCTAGTTTTTTGTGGTGTGTAGTGATGCCTGTATGTGTATGGTAGTGTCAGTAAAAGCAGTCACATTATAATGTAGGGAATAAAGTAGCCTTTTTTTCCAAAGTCTGGTGGAGTGTGTAAGGCATTATTGTTCTGTTAGTGTCTGTCTGTTGAGTGTAATCTCTTTCGTTCTATCTTCATAAATTCCATACAGGCATGCTTAACGGATGCATGGTATTCCTTCGTTTCTTTCCGTCTGTTATTGCCAGAGGATGGGGAGAGAGCGTTGTCCTCTCCATACCTCATTCATACAGGAATAGATGAAGTTTAAAAGGGGTACCTTAAACATAGGCAAACTGGCTGGCTGGCTGGTTCTCTCTCTCTCTCTCTCTCTCTCTCTCTCTCTCTCTCTCTCTCTCTCTCTCTATCTCTATCTCTATATATATATATATATATATATATATATATATATATATATATATATATATATATATATATATCCCTGGGGATAGGGGATTAAGAATACTTCCCACGTATTCTCTGCGTGTCGTAAAAGGCGACTAAAAGGGGAGGGAGCGGGGGGCTGGAAATCCTCCAATCTCGTTTTTTTTTTTCTTTTTTAATTTTCCAAAAGAAGGAACAGAGGGGGGGCCAGGTGAGGATATTCCAAAAAAGGCCCAGTCCTCTGTTCCTAACGCTACCTCGCTAACGCGGGAAATGGCGAATAGTTTAAAAGAGATATATATATATATATATATATATATATATATATATATATATATATATATATATATATATATATATATATATATATATATATTACGTACCGGTGTTGAGCTCCACATTAATGTTGCCAGTTTTGCAGAAGTGTAAGTTGCTTTAATCTGAATTACTTTTATTTTCGTTATTGATCGCTTCTTATGTTGTTATCAAGATGTTGAGCGTCGAGTTCATACACTCTGGTGCTCATAGCTCACTTACCTCCGATCCCGAGAGTTTTATACATTAAAACATACCTGGGAACCGTAAATGGCCTCCCTCCCTTTACCTATTAAATAGGTGTCCATAGTGAGTATCTTCACTGTAGCTGCATCTCCGGGCAAGAACTGTTCCCAAAACTTGTTACCGTTACTAGCGCTAGCATGTTAATGTGTGTGTGTGTGTGTGTGTGTGTGTGTGTGTGTGTGTGTGTGTGTGTGTGTGTGTGTGTGTGCGTGCGTATGTGTGTGTGTGTGTGTGTGTGTGTGTGTGTGTGTGTGTGTGTGCGTGCGTATGTGTGTGTGTGTGTGTGTGTGTGTGTGTGTACTAATGGTTGTTTTTATGATGTGTGGATTTGTACATTTAAAAATGTGTACACTTTTCTGTATGTGTGTGAGTGTGGGTGTGTGGATCTTTGTGAGCCGTTGTGTGCATGCACGATACCTGGGTGAGGGGTAGGAAGGTATGTGCTGAACAACGACTGTGATCAAGTGGTAATATCCGGGGGAAAACGTGTGTTAGCTTTAGTTTCCACTGAAGTCCAGCCATCTCATACCCTGTGAGATAAGGCGAGCAAGAGTGGAGTGAGAGGTCTACTGATGAGAGATGACGCGGTGCAGGAGTGAGCTGAGATATCTCCCGGTGAGACAGCTTGTAACAGTAATGAAGTAAGAGATCTGATGAGGAGAGAGAGGACACGACGCAAGAACGTGCTTTAGAGATCTCCTGGCGAGACTCCGTCGTAGCGGAGTGAACTGAGAGATCGACCAATTTGAGCTGATTTATTCAAGCGATAACCGACTTGGTCGGATCTCTCCCCGGGCGTCCAGAGGAGGCGGGAACCATCAGATGTTGCTTGATCGTCCGCTGCGTTTGTATTTAGAGCGTAGGGAAGACGGTCTGGGTCCAGCAGCTCAGAGCCCCCCCCCCCCCCCTCTCTCTCTCTCTCTCTCTCTCTCTCTCTCTCTCTCTCTCTCTCTCTCTCTCTCTCTCTCTCTCTCTCTCTCTCTCTCTAGCACCCGTTCAAGAACTGGTTTCCTGAGTCAGCCTTTCTCCACAGTGATCCCCCCGAAGTAAGCGACACCAAAGTCTTTTAAATTTCAGATTCATTAAATAACGACTTTTTTTTTTTACCAACATTCGTAAATGTATTGACACATGGTAAATTGTAGCAGTCCAATGTGAAATTAAGAGATGAAAAAAAATTCTTTCACTCTCAGGTCTTGCTAAGAAAGACGCTGATGGTAGTGATGCAAGGGCTTCATAATGTATTCGTACATTAAAAGTGAATTGAATTTGCTCTCTTCATATCGCAACCAGTTTCCAGGATATCTCGAGTATGTGGGTTAAATACAACTGTGAAATTAGTATAGCGGTTCATCTCATCTTGAAATGGGATATTCTCTCAGAGCAGATGTTACTGTAACAAAGTATGTTGGCGAAAATTGAACGAGTACACTTGGCAGCTTCGACATGTGAGACGAAGCTTCGATTATACGTTCATCCTAAGCCAGTGTAAAAAGATAGATAGATAGATTAATAGATATAGATATAGGCGTTACCGGACTCATGATTGTGGATGCGCCTCAAATGACGTCACATTCGTTGAGGTATCATTTGAATACAATCTCGTTGAAGAACGTCTCACTCCAAAGAAGTACAGCCATTCCTTGCTTCTGAACGTAGCGCAGGACACTGCCTTCAAGTGGTTGTACTACGAACGAGTTGTAACCTTCGAGAGACTGTATCATCGTCAGTGGAGGGAAAGGAGTGCGGGCAGTCACGTCGAGGAACCCCTCGCTCCAGAGGAATCCATCATTTCCCTGCTCCTGTGTGGGGCGCAGCCAGTCATGTTGCAGGATCCTCTTAACAGGGAGGGGTCCTAAAGCTGTACCATGTGTATCTGTTTCGATGTTTCTGAGACAGGTTCCGTTAGGACCTCTTTAAATGAATATACATCAAGAAATAGATTTGCAATATGAGCATGTAGTGTATTCTTTTCACCTTCTCTGCTCATTAGAAGATTTAAGACGAGGACTCTAGAAGTTTCTTTGTAAAAGCCTTTGATGTATATATATACGAATGGACATTTTTTCAGTAAGATATCTTTCACGAATGTAAGGTCAGTAAATGTCAGACTGGTAGTTGACGGCGCATGATTGATAAGGACAGGCGATCTGTATCAGGCCATGGAACATTGAGGAATACATAGATTCCATCATCTACATCTACGAGAGACTGTGATCGTGAAATTTATAAGTAAAAGGAGATAAAAAAAATCTTTATATTCTAGCCAGGGTTCAGGTCCACGTTTCCGCGAGTGTCAGGGTGTATGATTCCTGGTCGTGTGTCAGTTTTAAGAGTGTCTTACCCTTGGTAGCCACGGCTAGTCAACACCTCGGCGCCCGTGTGATGGATTGGGGCCTCTTCACCACAGCCGCCTTTCCCCATCTCTCATCATCCATTTCACCCCCCTCCCAAAAGGTTGCGTCCGTTCCTGCGTTCGTCCGTCTCCGACCAGCGCCCGGTCACCCCGACCGTTGCCGTCGGCGAGGCTCCTTCGTGGTAAAGTAGAGAGAGGGGGGTGGGGGTGGGGGGTAGGCCAAGCCAGGCCAGGGCGCTGCCCTACGATAAGGATCTAGACCAGCGTCTATCTCCTGGGTCGTAGCCCGTCTCATCAGACCGACCTTACAAGCATATCGCAAAATCATAAACGTATTCGGTCCCCCCCCCCCCCCCCTCGACCTGGGACCCGGCGACGAGAGATTCTTACGAGGGGTGGAGCGCCATTACAGGAGGGGGGTGGGGGGGGGACCCGATGTGTCGATGATCTGTCTCGCCCGTGTTAGTGAGTCTCCATTACAGGTGGTAATTGCTCCTAACTCTGAGCTGGACAGGACTAATGTATTAATGATTGCTCGACCGCAATTTCTCGTCCATTTGTCCAAGAGCTTGGGGATAAAACTGGCCAAACAATTAAGAGATTTACTTTCTATGCCTTTTTTTTTTCGCTCAGTTCGACATATAAGTAAGAAGTTATGCAAGAGGGAATTTGCTGTGTGTCTAGAGTAACTGCGGTGTGGAACCATTGTGAAATTCAGTAAGTACATTTCTCCTCAA
>NC_092270.1:13622528-13725028 GCF_036320965.1 Panulirus ornatus
CTAATAACCTTACTTCTTCATCCCACCACTCACTACCCTTTCTAATCAACCCACCTCCCACTCTTCTCATGCCACAAGCATCTTTTGCGCAATCCATCACTGATTCCCTAAATACATCCCATTCCTCCCCCACTCCCCTTACTTATATATATCTATATATATATATATATATATATATATATATATATATATATATATATATATATATATATATATATATATATATATTCCTTTCTTACCGCAGGGAAATGAAACATGATAAGTTCCCAAGTGCACTTTCGTGTAATGATCACATCATCAGGGGAGATACAAGAAGGAAGTATTACAGCCTGTTGATATAGTTCCTTCTTGTATCTCCCCCGATGATGTGATCATTACACGAAAGTGCACTTAGGAACTTATCGTGTTTTATCTCACCGTGGTAAGAAAGGAATTTAGTTGATCACGCGCTCATTTATGATCTTTTCCAATATATGATATATATATATATATATATATATATATATATATATATATATATATATATATATATATATATATATATATATATATATATAATGTGTGTGTGTATACGCAGGAACAAGAACCTGAGCTCGTCATGGAGAGGTGTAGGCAAAGGCAGGGTAGCCATAAGTTCTGGCGGGCCACTATATAAACGTCTGAGCGAGACTGGGGTCATAATTAACCCTCCCACGGCCTCCCAGACGCCCTTCCTATACCGCCCCTGAGAACCATCGCGAGAGGATCATTTTACGTGTATTAATGGTCGCCACTCCAGGCTAGCGGCTCCTGCTGTTGCTGTTGCTATTGCTGCCGCTGCTACTATCGTGGCTGGTGGTGGTGGTGGGGTAGAGGGAAGGGGAGGGATGCCTTAAGGCAAGAGGGAGGGACTGGGGTGCTGTAAGGCAAGAAGGAGGGACTGGGATGCTGGGATGCTGTAAGGCAAGAGGGAGGGAGGATGAGACGTTGTTATAGCCTCTGGTTGTTATATGTATGCAGGGCGGCGACTCCATGCGAACAATATCTTGTAGTAATTACTATCGGTTTCGAGAGAAAGAGGAGAAGAGGGAAGGAGGGAGGGAGGAAAAGAGAGACAAACAGACGAAATAGAGTATTTAGCCACCTTTCCTACGATTATTACCGTAAGGTAGCGATGGCGGGTATTGCTAACCGCAGGAAAAAAAGTCTAGCGATACGAGGAAAGCATCGTCTGAGTGACACGTCGTCAAGTATTACGTGGGAGATGGAGAGATTGTTTGTTTGTGGACAGTAAGCCAACAGGCCACGTGTGGGTGAGGTAGAAATGATAGGGGAGGAACCTGACAACCGCAGTGAGCCAGAACTCCAGTGGCTGTCAAAGTCTCTTCCCTGAGCAGAGTTCTTGTCTTTCTGTGCCTCACCCACACGTGGGTTGTTGGCATTCAACCTAAAACACACACTGTCTCCATCTCACACATAACACATGACAACGCGTAACTTAAACGGTTCGTAACGCTTAGGTTTAGATTTTACTGCGGTGAGCGTTAGGCGCTATCTTTACATCTAAGCAGTGTCTTGCCATGAGTACTCTCAGATAGGTTAATAGTGTCTCTGTAGTCATAACGAAAACCCAGGTCATCCTCTCCAGGGATTCATGTAGCGTATGGGCTGCAATATACTTTGGAGTAACCAGAAGCAAAGCGGAGTCCAGTAACGCAAGTGGTTCGGTGAAAAGAGAAGAGGTAGTGAATGCCTTGAGTGAGATGAAGTGTGACAAAGAGGATAGGGGGTGCAGTTGAATATTCCAATATTGATAGTGTTATTGATTTGCTAGCTAGGATAGTCACCTTGTGTGTGGCTCATAGTAAAGTGCCTGAGTATTGGTATAATGCCTGTATAGTGCCATTGTATGAAGACAAGAGGGGCAAAAATGAATGTTGGAATTACAGAGGTAAAAGTTTATTAGGTGCACCTAGTAAGAGTGTTGATTGTGAGGATGGTGGCATGCAAAATGCATCAGACGAGAGGATTGATGTGGCCTCAGAAATATTAGATGATGTGTTGATCAGGTGTTTGCTTTGAAGAATTTCTGTGAGAAACACTTAGAGAAACGGAAAGATTAGTGTGTGGCGTTTATGGGTCTCAATTGAGAAAGCGTATGATAAAGCTGATGGAGATGCCATGTGGAAGGTGTTGCGAATATACGTTGTGAGAGAAAAGTTTCTAGAAGCATTGAAGAGTTTTTGTCAAAAGAGAAAGGCATGTGTACGAGTAGAAAGAAAGCAGGATGAGCTGTGTTGGGTGAAGGTGGATCTGTGATGTGATATGTTACCGTGGCATTTAGGGAGGGTTGATCGAACAAGAAATGACAGGGTAAGAGGAAGTTGTGGTAGTAATAGGAGTATGTGTGAGAGAACTGAATAGGTTGTGTTAAAATGGCTTGGATATAAGTAGAGGATAAGTAAGGACAGGTTGTCCAAGAGGTTATAATATATACGTCAGATATGGAGAGAACAAACAGAAGTGGAGGAACTGAGGAGGTGGTAGAGGAGTGGAAAATGATTTGAGGGATTAGGACCAGAATATGCAGGAGGGTGTGAGGCGTGCATGGGATTGAGCGAAGTAGAGTAATGTAGATCCATAAATGTTGCTTGCATAAGAATGCAAATACCGTGGGAGCCCGCGTGAAATGATTGAGAAAGAAGGGAAGGGACAAAACCTCTGCCGGCAACCTGGTTCTGTATGATGGCCAATTCCTCTTCAGACAGTGAACTATTGATACTGGAGTCTCTCCTCTCCTGCAGGAACAATGCCACCATAGAAAACAATGAGGTAGCTACAGTGTTACTGTGTTTCAACTTAAATTTATTAGATTTATTTCGAATTTTCCATTCATTTTGAACGTGCGTTTAGTGTTTTTTGGTCATTTAACTTTGAATTGTACGATTTTGATCTTGAACTGGAAATATTGCCCCTGTTTATATACGTCACGGTGGAATGTATTTTATGTATGATTATCTGTGAGTTTTTTCAGTCTATGTTCATCATTCATTTTACGTTGGGCTTTCATGGTTTATGTATCTTTAAGTAATGTTTATAGATTTTCTAGACTTTATGCCACGTATATTATCTCGTCGTTTTGGGCTCTGATGGTGGTATAGCCAATACCGAAACGCAAGCCAACACAAATAGATGTTCATTCGATCCCTTATATATATATATATATATATATATATATATATATATATATATATATATATATATATATATATATATATATATATATTTCAAACTATTCGCCATTTCCCGTGTTAGCGAGGTACCGTTTAAAACAGAGGACTGGGCCTTTGAGGGAATATCCTCACCTGGCCCCCTTCTCCGTTCCTTCTTTTGGAAAATTAAAAAAACAAAAGAAAAAAAAAAACGAGAGGGGAGGATTTCCAGCCTCCCGCTCCCTCCCCTTTTAGTCGCCTCCTACGACACGCAGGGAATACGTGGGAAGTATTCTTTCTCCCCTCTCCCCAGGGATATATATATATATATATATATATATATATATATATATATATATATATATATATATATATATATATATATTTTTTTTTTTTTTTTTTTGCCGCTGTCTCCCGCGTTTGCGAGGTAGCGCAAGGAAACAGACGAAAGAAATGGCCCAACCCACCCCCATACACATGTATATACATACGTCCACACACGCAAATATACATACGTACACAGCTTTCCATGGTTTACCCCAGACGCTTCACATGCCCTGATTCAATCCACTGACAGCACGTCAACCCCGGTATACCACATCGATCCAATTCACTCTATTCCTTGCCCTCCTTTCACCCTCCTGCATGTTCAGGCCTCGATCACACAAAATCTTTTTCACTCCATCTTTCCACCTCCAATTTGGTCTCCCACTTCTCCTCGTTCCCTCCACCTCCGACACATATATCCTCTTGGTCAATCTTTCCTCACTCATTCTCTCCATGTGCCCAAACCATTTCAAAACACCCTCTTCTGCTCTTTCAACCACGCTCTTTTCATTTCCACACATCTCTCTTACCCTTACGTTACTTACTCGATCAAACCACCTCACACCACACATTGTCCTCAAACATCTCATTTCCAGCACATCCATCCTCCTGCGCACAACTCCATCCATAGCCCACGCCTCGCAACCATACAACATTGTTGGAACCACTATTCCTTCAAACATACCCATTTTTGCTTTCCGAGATAATGTTCTCGACTTCCACACATTCTTCAAGGCTCCCAGAATTTTCGCCCCCTCCCCCACCCTATGATCCACTTCCGCTTCCATGGTTCCATCCGCTGCAAGATCCACTCCCAGATATCTAAAACACTTTACTTCCTCCAGTTTTTCTCCATTCAAACTCACCTCCCAATTGACTGGACCCCCAGCCCTACTGTACCTAATAACCTTGCTCTTATTCACATTTACTCTTAACTTTCTTCTTTCACACACTTTACCAAACTCAGTCACCAGCTTCTGCAGTTTGTCACATGAATCAGCCACCAGCGCTGTATCATCAGCGAACAACAACTGACTCACTTCCCAAGCTCTCTCATCCCCAACAGACTTCATACTTGCCCCTCTTTCCAAAACTCTTGCATTCGCCTCCCTAACAACCCCATCCATAAACAAATTAAACAACCATGGAGACATCACACACCCCTGCCGCAAACCTACAATCACTTTCCTCTCTTCCTACACGTACACATGCCTTACATCCTCGATAAAAACTTTTCACTGCTTCTAACAACTTGCCTCCCACACCATATATTCTTAATACCTTCCACAGAGCATCTCTATCAACTCTATCATATGCCTTCTCCAGATCCATAAATGCTACATACAAATCCATTTGCTTTTCTAAGTATTTCTCACATACATTCTTCAAAGCAAACGCCTGATCCACACATCCTCTACCACTTCTGAAACCACACTGCTCTTCCCCAGTCTGATGCTCTGTACATGCCTTCACCCTCTCAATCAATACCCTCCCATATAATTTACCAGGAATACTCAACAAACTTATACCTCTGTAATTTGAGCACTCACTCTTATCCCCTTTACCTTTGTACAATGGCACTATGCACGCCTTCCGCCAATCCTCAGGCACCTCACCATGAGTCATACATACATTAAATAACCTTACCAACCAGTCAATAATACAGTCACCCCCTTTTTTAATAAATTCCACTGCAATACCATCCGAACCCGCTGTCTTGCCGGCTTTCATCTTCCGCAAAGCTTTTACTACCTCTTCTCTCTTTACCAAATCATTTTCCCTAACCCTCTCACTTTGCACACCACCTCGACCAAAACACCCTATATCTGCCACTCTATCATCAAACACATTCAACAAACCTTCAAAATACTCATTCCATCTCCTTCTCACATCACCACTACTTGTTATCACCTCCCCATTTGCGCCCTTCACTGAAGTTCCCATTTGCTTCCTTGCCTTACTCACTTTATTTACCTCCTTCCAGAACATCTTTTTATTCTCCCTAAAATTTAATGATACTCTCTCACCCCAACTCTCATTTGCCCTCTTTTTCACCTCTTGCACCTTTCTCTTGACCTCCTGTCTCTTTCTTTTATACATCTCCCACTCAGTTGCATTTTTTCCCTGCAAAAATCGTCCAAATGCCTCTCTCTTCTGTTTCACTAATAATCTTACTTCTTCATCCCACCACTCACTACCCTTTCTGATCAACCCACCTCCCACTCTTCTCATGCCACAAGCATCTTTTGCGCAATCCATCACTGATTCCCTAAATACATCCCATTCCTCCACCACTCCCCTTACTTCCATTGTTCTCACCTTTTTCCATTCTGTACTCAGTCTCTCCTGGTTCTTCCTCACACAAGTCTCCTTCCCAAGCTCACTTACTCTCACCACCCTCTTCACCCCAACATTCACTCTTCTTTTCTGAAAACCCATACAAATCTTCACCTTAGCCTCCACAAGATAATGATCAGACATCCCTCCAGTTGCACCTCTCAGCACATTAACATCCAAAAGTCTCTCTTTCGCTCGCCTGTCAATTAACACGTAATCCAATAACGCTCTCTGGCCATCTCTCCTACTTACATACGTATACTTATGTATATCTCGCTTTTTAAACCATGTATTCCCAATCACCAGACCTTTTTCAGCACATAAATCTACAAGCTCTTCACCATTTCCATTTACAACACTGAACACCCCATGTATACCAATTATTCCCTCAACTGCCACATTACTCACCTTTGCATTCAAATCACCCATCACTATAACCCGGTCTCGTGCATCAAAACCACTAACACACTCATTCAGCTGCTCCCAAAACACTTGCCTCTCATGATCTTTCTTCTCATGCCCAGATGCATAATATGGGTAAAACTTTCAGTTTTACCCATATTAATCGAGAATTTACTTTCTTACATTCTATCACATACTCCCACAACTCCTGTTTCAGGAGGAGTAGTACTCCCACAACTCCTGTTTCAGGAGTAGTGCTACTCCTTCCCTTGCTCTTGTCCTCTCACTAATCCCTGACTTTACTCCCAAGACATTCCCAAACCACTCTTCCCCTTTACCCTTGAGCTTCGTTTCACTCAGAGCCAAAACATCCAGGTTCCTTTCCTCAAACATACTACCTATAATATATATAATATATATAATATAATTGGATCGGTGTGGTATACCGGGGTTGACGTGCTGTCGGTGGGTTGAATCAGGGCATGTGAAGCGTCTGGGGTAAACCATGGAAAGCTGTGTAGGTATGTATATTTGCGTGTGTGGACATATGTATATACATGTGTATGGGGATGGGTTGGGCCATTTCTTTCGTCTGTTTCCTTGCGCTACCTCGCAAACGCGGGAGACAGCAAAAAAAAAAAAAAAATACTTCCCACGTATTCCCTGCGTGTCGTAGAAGGCGACTAAAAGGGGAGGGAGCGGGAGGCTGGAAATCCTCCCCTCTCGTTTTTTTTTCAATTTTCCAAAAGAAGGAACAGAGAAGGGGGGCCAGGTGAGGATATTCCCTCAAAGGCCCAGTCCTCTGTTCTTAACGCTACCTCGCTAATGCGGGAAATGGCGAATAGTATGAAAGAAAAGAATATATATATATATATATATATATATATATATATATATATATATATATATATATATATATATATATATATATATTATATATTATACAACATGTACTGGTACACGAGATCGATGTAAAGAGTTTCACCTTTATTTACACGGGATCGAACGAGGAAGGAGGTTGGTCCATGGCTTTGGCTTGGGCGCTGACAAGGACGGGCATGTAAGGAGGAGGGTGGCCCGATGCGTCATTAGAGGCAGGCTTGAAGCGTAGAGTAGGTGCCGGAAAGGAGGAAAGGGGGCTGACTTGTGGCGTTGTCAGGGGCAATCAGGTCGGTAGGGTGAGGGCTGGCCACTACTTTGAGAGGGTGCAGCCGGAGAGAGAGAGAGAGAGAGAGAGAGAGAGAGAGAGAGAGAGAGAGAGAGAGAGAGAGAGAGAGAGAGAGAGACTAGCTTAAGACGTCAGGCGGGTCAGTTAGGGAGAGAGCTGGCTTGAGCTTAGGGTAGGGCAGACAGGAAAGAAGGGGAGTGGCCTGAGGCGTCAGGGAGGGGCAGACAGCAAGAGCTGGCTCGAGACGTCAGGGAGGGGCAGACAGAGAGAGAGCTGGCTCGAGACGTCAGGGAGGGGCAGACAGAGAGAGAGCTGGCTCGAGACGTCAGGGAGGGGCAGACAGCAAGAGAGCTGACCCGAGGCGTCAGGGAGGGGCAGACAGCGAGAGAGCTGGCCAGAGGCGTTAGGGAGGGGCAGACAGCGAGAGAGCTGGCTCGAGACGTTAGGGAGGGGCAGACAGCGAGAGAGCTGGCCTGAGGCGTCAGGCAGGGAGGGAGGCAGACAAGCAAGGAAGAGAGACTTGCTTGTCTCAGGGGCTCGGGCGGGGCGACGACGACGCACCGACTACAGGAACCCACCATTGTCTCGTTCCTGCTTTGGTGGTCCGCTTTTCAACGACGGCTGGGCTGCCTACAGAGCCTCGAGAAAATACAATAAACTTCGAGATTCCAAACGTGCTTTTGTGAGCGGCCATAAACACTTTCTACTTAGCAAGTCGGCGGATAAACTTGACAGAGGGGCAGCGGTTGCTTCCACACAATAAAGAGAAATTTATCAGCAATTTGCGCTCTTTTCATCCGCCCGAAAGCTGTCCCTAAATCTAGTTTGTGGTGTGTAACTGACTAGATTTGCATAGGTGTTCCCTCTAAACACCCCCCCCCCCCCCCAACGTTTTGGAAAAACGCACCTCCTTCCTTTTCATATTCATTAGGGACGAAGTCATTAACGCTGGATTTTTGGCCTCGTAACTCAGCCTGAGTGCTGAGATGACGTGTGCCAGGTCGTCGCCTCCCCATCTAGCCACTTACCTCCCCAGCCATCATTTAAACGCTTCCTAACGTGATCTCGACCAATCCACAAATCTAAATCATTTTCGGTTTGATGGACAAAAGTATACAGGCAGGGACTGAAAATACACCGGGGGTGGTGGGGGGAGGGAGGTATTTAGATAAAGACATGGGGCTGTAACGAGGGTGTAAAAGAGACGTTCATTACACAAGCCGTAAAGTTATTCAATGTGTTCATAGTGGCAGGGAGGAAACTTTCTAACAGTATGTACTGCAACTTGGGGACGTGGGATCTCCGGTGGCAGATGATGACGATGGCTGGAATGATGCAGTAACTTCTTCCCGGAGGAGGATCACGGGATGGTTAACGGGAGCTGGGAGGACCAGTGTGTCTAGTGCTTCGTGACGGGTGGTCGTGTGTTTATCGTCTGTCGGTGCGCCTCACGTCCGTCATTGCGTTCACCCGTCCGCCACCGCGTTCGTTGGGGTTTCCAACATCCGCCGGACTGTACATCCATGCGTTGTTTCCGTAACTGCATCCCTCAGTCCAGCAGTGCGTCAGCCAGTATATGTCCATCATCCGTTGATGCGTCCTTCCGTCCGTCCAGCACAGCACATAGAACAAATCTCAGCGGATCTCAGCGCAAGCTTCTCATATAAGGCAAGTTCGAGGATGAGAGAAATCCTTACCAGGTAATGAGGCCAACTGGCTTGTAACAGGTCGACATTGCTGAGGGAATGACTTGAGTAAATACGAACGGATTGTGTTGTACCTGAAGGCATAAGATATAACAAACACCCACACCACTTAACCTCTTGAGGACGAGGCTACGACTCTTGAACACGACGAGACGACCTCTAAGCACGGCGGTACGAAGCTTTGGGCATGATAGGAATGGCCTAAGAATGTGCCTAACCTTTCAGGGTCGAGTCGGTCATAACCTACTTGACCTAACGTTAGGATCGTACCGTCGTGCTCAGGGGCCGTACCGTCATCCTCAAAAGGTAAACGAGGTCGGCTGGCACCTCTTTGGGAGACGTGGGGTAGGTCAGCTGAGCGCTAGTTTCATCGTGGGACAATCTGTCTTGTCTTGTTTAGCTGCTACACTCGACTTAATTTCAATTACACCATCTGTTCATCGCATATTACAGTATTCTCTCCCTTCTACAATCAGCAGTTAGGTATTTCCCATCAACTCTGCATCCTTCTCTTTTAATCTTGTAAGATTTTGTTCCTAGCGTAAGGATTAGTCTTTTGATTGGACAGGTTCATTCTTTTAAGTCCCTTAGGCAGCGTTCTTGTAGTCTCGGGTTCTCCATCCACCACCTGTCCGCAGGAGCGTTTCTTTACGGAAACAAATATTTCCCTCCAATAGTTCATGAGAGGTAGAAGATGACGTCAGCAAATGTCTTTACACATTTTTTTATTTTTATATGTGGAAGATTTTAGTCCAGGACAATGGCTCATCCTCTGAGTGAAACATAAACAAGGGAAAGAGACATGGAGAAGAAAGGAGAGAGAAGGAAAAGTGAGGACAAAAGTATTTGAAGAAGTGGGGGAACTTGCTTTTTAAAAAGGGTCATATCGTGGCTTCGGTCACCTGTCTTGTCCGCCTCGGTCGTCTGTCTTGTCTGCCTGGGTCTCCTGTCGTCTCTGTCTTGGTATCCTGTCTTTTCAGTCTTGGTGACTTGTCTTGATGAATTTCTGTTTTTCACTCAACTTCCGCACTGTAGACAGCCAGCTTTGCAGAAATACAGCAATGAATATCACTACAGTACTTATCATTATTATCATTAGTAGTAGTAGTAGTAGTATCATTATTATTATTATTATCATTATTATTATTATTATTATCATTATCGCAACTGTTCGCTATTCCCTGTATTAACAAGGGAGTGTCATCATGTGGCGAATAACGGCCCCATTTGGTCACTTTCACTCCCTAACTGCCATGTATGCTGCACCAAAACCAGAACCTTCTACCCACAACCATTTCCCCACAGACCTTACCGTGGTTTCCCCTGACCATTTCATACCCCCTGGTTCAAGTCTGATGACAGCACGTCGCCCCCTGTATACAACATCACTCCAGTTCTCTATCCCATGAACGCATGTTCAGGCCCCGATCTCTTGAAGCAACTACCACTCCATCCTTCCATCTCGTCCTCAGTCTCCTCTACCTCCTTGTTCCCCCACTTCTGACGTGTATATCCACTCAGTCAGTCTCTCCTCATCCTCTCCCTATGTCCAGATCATTTCAGCTCATCCTGGTCAGCTACCTCAGTCATATTCCTTCTTTCCCTTTCATTCCTGTACTCGATTAACCCTTTCTAGGTAAACCTCATAACTTTACTTTTATTAATATTTATAACTCAGGCACCGGCTTCAGTAATACCTCACTCAAGGCCGCCACCAGAGCTGTGTCATCTACAAACAGCAACTGACTCACTCGCCAGGCCACCCTCACTTCCAATACACTGCAATCCCTACTATCTCTTCGAGACGCTCGCATTTACATCCTTCGCCACCGCATCTACTAACAGATTAAAGTGCTGTGGTGATGTTGCACACCCTCGATGCCTGCCCACCTTCTGGAACCACTCACCCTCCTCCCTTCCTACATAATTCTCACACACGCTTAACTCTCGATAAAAGATCCCCACTGCCACCAGTAATTCTAATCATACCCCATATATTCGTAGCACTTTCCATAAAATGTTTGTATCAAACCTGTCATACGCTTTCTCCAGATCCATGAATGCCACCAAAGAATTCATCTTTGTATCTGAAAATCTTTCATCATCTGCCACGCTTGAAGCCTCTTTGTTCCTCTCCAGCTTGATGCTCTGTGCAGGCCACCGCCCTCTGTCACCTCTCCCTCACATCTTACCAGGTATACACAACAGACTTATACCGCTGGAATTTGAGCATTCGGTTATGTTCTCCTTGGCAGTTCTCAGGCACCTCACCGTGAGCCATAAGTACTCTGAAAATCTCTACTAACCAGTCAGCAACTGTCACCCACTTTCCTGAGAAATTCATTTGCAACTCAGTTCACTCCAGCCACTTTGCCACACTTCATTATCTCTATCCTCCAACCCATTCGCTTTGACTGTTTCGCTTGGCATACCTTCACATCCACTCCACATTTGTTACCCTATCATGTAACTCATTCAACAAACCTTCAAGACATCTATTTCATCTCCTCTCTATTTCTTCTTTGCCTCGACCTTTTAAGGATAACGAACATTCTTGATGAGGTCAAAGGAAGTGTGACTGAAATAATGACCTTCCAGGTTCACAGAAGGAAAGTGTAGCGACTACTGGCTCAACCTGACCTTTAGAAAAAAAAAGGGGGGGGGGGACTTAAAAGTCGATTTCGTCTGTACCTTAAGAGGAATACTTTGCTTATTTTCCTTCACGTATGTAGCTCATCAGGACAAAGTCTGTGTTCACTCGACCCACCATGGGGGAGAGAAAATGTGACGTCATTTGTCCTACGCGAAAGCATTATTTTTCATTTACTCTGCATTGTAAACAAAAGGATAGATTATCATACCAGATTCTTCTCTCCTCCCAGATACCCTGTCTGGTATAATCCAAGGCCTTAGCTTATAGCGTAGACATTACTCTTTAAGTCGAGAAGAAGGTTCGAATACCTTTCACAGCAACGCCTCCCCCATTGTGACTGAACTACAAAAGAATCACTCAGACTATACTGGCAGTTATGGCCTACTGGCAGCTTTTGTGGTTGGCCAGTGACCATGTCAGCCTTCTAATTTAATTATAGGGCTACCTCTTGAGGTAGTATATTTTTCCCCCAGCAACCCCCATGCCAAAGCATGAGCCTTACATCTTGTGTGGGCAGTGTGAATTTACGGTGTAGTTGCCTATGCTGGTCTTGCATGGAATTCCCTGAGGTCGCACCGGGCCTCAAGGCCTTCGACGTCACCGCTTGCGTGCCATCCTACGACACACAGCATGTCGCCAGGCAGACTCTTGGCCCGTAAATAAAGACGTCAGATACTCGTTCGAGCAAGGCTGTGGCTGAGGCTCCCCGTCCCCTAAGAAGAACGTCGACACGGCAGCAGCAGCAGCTGGTGGAGTGTGGGACCGCCAGGAACCTGCCCAAATGTCCACAAAAGACAAGAGCTCCTCCAGCCCGAGCTGCCTCCTCGCCTGTCAGTCATAGTTGAATAGGGGGAGAGCCGTTGAGAAGGTAAAAGACGAAGGAATGTTAGCGTGTGTGCATGTAGCATTGAGGGGAGTAGGAAGAGGGGGAGGAGGAGGAGGGAGGGTGAAGTGGCCTTCTGTCGGCCATGTGACCCCGTCTGACCCTCCAGTTTTGTCCTTGACGTGACCCGTTTTGCTCGAGTCCCGTCGTGCCCTCGTCAACACTGGTTTATTTTGCCTGAAGAGATGTACTCCTCACTCCATGGCGTTTTATCCGTGTGTGTGTCCAGCCATTGCCTTTGTCTAATGGGACTAAGATGAGGAGGAACATATTCCTTCGTCCTTTGTCCGCGACCGACCAGTCGCATCTCGCTGTTATTACTGTGAGTCTCTCCGCCCATACTTCACGAACAAGAGCTACTGTCACCCTTGAATCACTAGGGCCTAGTGGCGAGAATTGTCATCACGCCGGCCGTTGGACAGCGTCATGCCTCGGCTCCGTGCAGAGGACCACTAGTTCCTCTCTTCATAAAGCCACAACACCAGGAGAAAAATCCGGATGAATATCCCCACAAGTGACCCTCGGCCTCGCCTGAGTGTGGTCTTCTAATTACCATCCTGCCTAACTTACTGAACACTTGTCCATATATGTGCACGTTGCTCACTGTTTCCAAGTGCATGGTGTGTGTGTGTGTTTATACTGTACTAGAAGGGAGTTTTACACTCTTAGGGCCCCATCTCATGAACATTTTCTTCTATCGTACAACTTTTTAAATTCCTGCATCCTTTTCGCAGTTCCTTTAATCTGATTCAGCTTATTCCACTCGTCCACTAGGCTTTTAACTGTGAAACTACTTCTCTTCATCTTCTCTAACATGTTTCTTGTTGACTTTCATGTTATAGCTGTGTTGTTCTCTCCCTATATCTTCCGAAGGACTGTGCACCATCTACATCATCATGTTGACTCAAAAGCTGAAAGGTTGTGATCAGGTCATGCCTCACTTTTCTGTCTTTCTTAGCGGGCAAATCTAAATCCTCTGCCATCTTTCTGGTACTTAGTCTCTTAACTCCGGTACCATCTTTGCTTATCTCCTCTGGGCCTTCTCTTTTAGTTCTTTGTGTTTCTTTATGTGTCTCAAGTGTGGTGGCCGAACTTGAGAAGCATCACAGTTTTGGCCTTATGAAGTATGTGAACACTTTGCGTAATATTTATTCATCCATTTACTTGAATACTATTCTAATATTAGCCAGTAGGCAATATCTCTCCTTTACTATTCTTCTAATGTGGGTCTGTGGCGACAAGTCTCTAACACATACACAGAACCCTGCAGTTTATATCCCCCTTGATATTATATGTATTGAGGAGGCCTTCTTTCACTGTGACCCATCCTCATTGACTACGCTTGAATTGATCAATCATGTACCAGACCAACTCTGTAGTCTGTCTAGATCCCCATGATTTTCACTTCCCTTATCTGCAGACATGGGACTCCCTACATTCTGTCAGGTCATTCACATAGAACAAGATGAGTAGTGGCTCCAGAGCAGCGCCCTGCGGCACTCCACTGGTAACCTTAACCCATTTCGAGAAGGCTCCTATGAAATGTGTGATTGTCCTCTTCCAGTGAGATAATCGTTTCCCGTAATAGTTTCTCCTCCCTCATATTCCTGACTGGTGATTCAACTTCTTCATCTGCTTCCCAAGCGGTACAGTATGTCAAATGCATTCTGGTAGCCCAGATACGTACTGTCCACCTCCCTTCTGTCTAAAACAGAGCTCACTCTCTCGTAGAAACCTAAGAGGTTCGTTACATAGGAAGTCCTTTACCTAAAACCATATCTCATTCTGATTACATTTTCCAGTACCTTACAGACTACACTGATCGGGGAGACTGGTATGTAGTTCGGCGCCTTTTCCTATGTCTCCTTTCTTATAGATGGGTATGACATCCGCCCTTTCCCACTTTCTTGGCACTTTGCCTTTTTCCTGTGACATCGCGGACAGTATTTCAAGAGGTTTGAGAAGTGTGTCTGCACACATCATCAGCACATATGGTGAAATTTCATCAGGACCTTTTGTATGGGCCAAGACCCTTTAATGGTCTGCTGACACCTTTTCAAGATATCTCAGTGTTTATGAAAACCTCGCCATTGCATCTCGTTGGTGTTGGGGGCTGTAGCGTCTTCCCCTGGGAAAATACTTTTGAACTTGTCATTCAGTTCCTCACATATCCTCACCTCATCCTGTGCAGCTATTCCCTGTACCTTAGTCTCAGTAGCTGTTATGTAGCTGACAAAAATCTTAAGACTGTTTCTTTATAACTAAAATCCTCTCTCTCTCTCTCTCTCTCTCTCTCTCTCTCTCTCTCTCTCTCTCTCTCTCTCTCTCTCTCTCTCTCTCTCTCTCCTCTTCTCTTCTCTTCTCTTCTCTTCTCTTCTCTCCTCTCCTCTCCTCTCCTCTCCTCTCCTCTCCTCTCCTCTCCTCTCCTCTCTCTCTCTCTCTCTCTCTCTCTCTCTCTCTCTCTCTCTCTCTCTCTCTCTCTCTGATATGATGCATCACGTATGATGAATACCCTGCACTGAATTCCACCACGCCTTTCAGTTTCTTAGCTCGCCTTAGTAACCCCTGGCTAGATGACTCCAAATGAAATGTAGACATAACTGGTCGTCCTCCCTCCCCGGTAATGTCTTAATTGCAACCTCCAAGTTTTTTCCGTTCTTTTATCACAGGGTCTGCGTGTGTCTGGCAGTTCTACAACCTCCAGTAATGTTGTAGCAAGGGTTTCTCTCTCTCTCTCTCTCTCTCTCTCTCTCTCTCTCTCTCTCTCTCTCTCTCTCTCTCTCTCTCTCTCTCTCTCTCTCTCTCTCGGCCCCTACTTTGACAAGTCCTTTCAACGTAAGGCTTTTCGTTTGCTTTCTGTGTTGAATATTTTTCTTGCGTTAGATACTGAAAGAAATCTCGGATCGGTTTCGTGTGTGGAAATTTACAAGGATGAGAAAAAAATATATGCGTATAGTTTTATACAGTGTGTTTGTCTAGCCATTGGCTGTGGAATATTATGCCGAATAAACTACCTCTGCCTCCACCCGGTGGGCCCCCACTGTGTAAACAAACACTCGATGGCACCGTAAACAGCCACCCACTGGAAAAATAAAGTCGAGATTTTGTACTGTACAAGAAGGGGTCGGAGTCCACTGGTGTGGAGAACACTCCCCCCCCCCCCCCCCCCCCCGGAGGATTATGAGTCAAAACACTTGTGTCGGAGATACTCAGTGGACGGGTCGGACGTGGGTGAGGGTGGTGGGCGGAGTGACCAGAGGGAAGGAGAGAGAGAGAGAGAGAGAGAGAGAGAGAGAGAGAGAGAGAGAGAGAGAGAGAGGACGCCATTTTAAGTCACTGTGAAGACAAGGAAGAATGTCTTTGAGGCGTAGTACCACGGGATGTGTTTGTGATGAGTATGTGGCTTGTGATGGGTATGTGTTTGTGATGAGTATGTTCTTCTGATGAGTATGTATTTGTGATGAGTATGTGGACTCTCGTTTGCTCACGGCCCTGGTGTTGGGGAAGTGAGTGCAGCAGACGATAAAGGGATTTCAGTAGGAGGTCGTCTCGTCTCATGACTGTGTGATGCTCAGATCATGATGATGCAGCGCTGCATGAGAAGGAGATGCTGCAGTATGCATTATGTGCGAATTGAGATGTGACATGATAGCAGGTAAGAACAAAATTTGTGCAACACATAGTAGGAGTGGAAGGGTAAGAGATAAGGTATCAGGTAATAAAATTATACAACACGTAGGTGTGAGGGAAGATGTCAGGTAAGAACAAAATTATACAACACGTAGGTGTGAGGGAAGATATCAGGTAAGAACAAAATTATACAACACGTAGGTGTGAGGGAAGATGCCAGGTAAGAACAAAATTATCCAACACGAAGGTGTGAGGGAAGATGTCAGGTAAGAACAAAATTATACAACACGTAGGTGTGAGGGAAGATGCCAGGTAAGAACAAAATTATACAACACGTAGGTGTGAGGGAAGATGCCAGGTAAGAACAAAATTATCCAACACGAAGGTGTGAGGGAAGATGTCAGGTAAGAATAAAATTATACAGCACGTAGGTGAGAGGGAAGATATCAGGTAAGAACAAAATTATACAACACGTAGGTGAGAGGGAAGATATCAGGTAAGAACAAAATTATACAACACGTAGGTGAGAGGGAAGATATCAGGTAAGAACAAAATTATACAACACGTATGTGAGAGGGAAGATGTCAGGCAAGAACAAAATTATACAACACGTAGATGAGAGGGAAGATATCAGGTAAGAACAAAATCATACAACACGTAGGTGAGAGGGAAGATGTCAGGCAAGAACAAAATTATACAACACGTAGATGAGAGGGAAGATATACGGTAAGAACAAAATTACACAACACGTAGGTGAACGGAAAGATATCAGGTAAGAACAAAATTATACAACACATAGGTGTGAGGGAAGATGTCAGGTAAGAACAAAATTATACAACACGTAGGTGTGAGGGAAGATGTCAGGTAAGATGAAATTATACAACACGTAGGTGAGAGGGAAGATGCCAGGTAAGAACAAAATTATACAACACAGGTGTGAGGGAAGATGTCAGGTAAGAACAAAATTATACAACACGTAGGTGAGAGGGAAGATATCAGGTAAGAACAAAATTATACAACACGTAGGTGAGAGGGAAGATGCCAGGTAAGAACAAAATTATACAACACAGGTGTGAGGGAAGATATCAGGTAAGAACAAAATTATACAACACGTAGGCGTGAGGGGAGATATCAGGTAAGAACAAGTTATACAACACGTAGGTGTGAGGGAAGATGTCAGGTAAGAACAAGACTTAACTAAGAGTGGGACCTACTGGTGTAAGATATCAGGTAAGACAAGACTGTACAGCAGACAGTAAGAATGACAAGTACAAACATAATATATCAGTTAAGAAATATGGGTAGATGGTGAACACGAAATTTAATGGCTCTTGAAAAAGTACTAAACTGTAAACATGGTACAGGGAAGACGTAAGAACGTTACGTTGCCTTATGAGAGGGAAATAATTGAGGAGAATGTGGCAAAGGTGATATGATGCAACGGGAAGAGATAATGGTAGATTTAGTTATGAAAAATACTTACCAGGTGGTAAAAAGTGGATGTTGTTATGGAAATGGAAATGATATGTCAGTGTGAAGTAAACAGAAGGATGCAAGGAAGATGTTCAGGAACAGGAAAGAAGGGAATATGACATACAGCAGGTAAAGATGAACTTGTTAGATTAAAGATCTGACAATGGAGTATGGTTGTGCCAAGAGAAGTTAAAGGATCTGTATCAGAGGGCGTTTTATACATATCTTAATGTCACGACTTAAATATGAGCTTCATATATATATATATATATATATATATATATATATATATATATATATATATATATATATATATATATTAAATGACCTGTCCTGAAATAGTTTTGGACGAATAGAGAGAATGGGTGAGAAGAGGCGGACAAGGACAATGTGTGTGTCAGCAGTGGAGGGGACAAAGAGAAGGGAGAGACCGAAAGGGAGATGGAAGGACGGAGTGGAAAAGATTTTGAGTGTTCGGACCTTCAATGTGCAGGAGGGTGTGAGACGTGCTCGGGATAGAGTGAACTAGGACTGTGTGATGTATAGGGGACGACGTCTTGTCAGTGGACTAAGTCAAGACATATGAAACGGCCAGGGGAAACCACGAAGAGGTCTATTGGGCCTGACAGTGTATAGTGGGGCTGTGATCTCGGTGCAATACACACGACAGATAGAGAATGGACGTGGGCGAATATGGTCTTTGTCTGTTCTTGGTGCCACATTGCTATCACGGAACACATCGAACATCGCTAGTTAACCTCGGTTTGATGAAAAGAATCCATATGAATCGTGAATTGTTTATTGTTTCACAAACACACACACACGCACCCCCCCCCCCCCCACACACACACACACACATCGATACCACAGAAAAAAGAGGAAGGTGATCGTTAGCTTGGGAGACCAATATGTCTCCTGCCAAGAGTATATGGAATTATTTGGATCATTTAATGGACACTTTGTCGCGCCTGAAGGTGTTGCGCACCATTTCATTGAAGCGACAAAAATGCAGTTGATTCAGACTGAACATGTTCCGTGTTTCCTTTGGGACTTGCATTACCTTTACCCTTGAGTTCGATGGAACGACCCTTGATCACGGCGGTACGACCCTTGTGTACGACGCTACGACCCTTGGACTTGAAGTTACGAACCCTTAGGTATTATGACATGGCTTGTGACATAATTAAGAGTCAGGCCAAAGACCAGACCATCATACATAAGGGTCGTACCGTCGTCTTAAAGTGTCCTACCATCGTCCTCAATTGTCGTGATCAAGTGTCGTAAGTTCGTCTTTAGGCGTCGTATAGTCGACCTCATGCGCAGTTCTGTCGTCCTCAAGTGTCGCACGGTCGTCCTCAAGTGTTGCACTGTCGACCTCAAGTGTCGCACGGTCGTCCTCAAGTGTCGCACGGTCGGTCTCAAGTGTCGCACGGTCGTCCATAAGTGTCGTACGGTCGTCCTCATGTGTCACACGGTCGTCCCCAATTGCCGCACGGTCGTCCTCAAGTGTCGCACGGTCGTCCTCAAGTGTCGTACAATCGTCCTCAAGTGTCGCACAGTCGTCCATAAGTGTCGCACGGTCGTCCTCAAGTGTCGCACGGTCGTCCTCAAGTGTCACACGGTCGCCCTCAAGTGTCGCACGGTCGTCCTCAAGTATCGCACCGTCGTCATCAAGTGTCATACCATCATGGTCGGGGCTGAATGTATATATTATCAGTTTTAGGTGATAGGTTATGAGATACGTCATTTGGTGTTATTCTCTTAATGTTGATGCATATGGCGTTGCCTCACATTCTAATATTAACCCTAATAGGAAGCCAGTCATTTTTTTTTTCTTTTTTAACAAACACTCGATAGGCCCCCAACACTCGTACCACGGTTGCCAAGCACTCGACAGGTCCACCTTACTTCTCGTACCACGGTTGCCAAGCAATCGACAGGTCCCCCACACTTCTCATGGCACGGTTGCCAAGCAATCGACAGGTCCCCCACACTTCTCATGGCACGGTTGCCAAGTATTCGACAGGTCCTGCTCACTTCTTGTACCACAGTTGGCAAGCACCCGACAGGTCCCCACACTTTTCATGGCACGGTTGCCAAGCATTCGACAAGTCCCCCTCACTTCTTGTACCACGGTTGGCAAGCGCTTGACAGGTCCCCCTCACTTCTCATGGCACGGATATCCAGCACTCGGTTGGCTTCTGAAGTTCAGAGAAATTGGCAAGTCCTACACTAGACCAATACATAGATAGTTTAATTCAGTTTATAGGTCTTGTCTCAATATATTCCAGTATGAATTGGAAGAGTAGATAACCACTTTTCGAAAGTGCTAAAACTCTGGCTGCTCTGATTCACATCAAGTTTAATTGGCCAGCGATTAACCATTGTTGAGGAAAAGAGGAGAATATCGCGTTATTCACCACAGCCATTTATCATCGTATGAAGATATAGGCCTGGTTAGTGTCGATGATGACGTATTACAGCGACTTTGAATTGCTTTCTGATGGTTAGTACCATCAACATTATCATGTCATCCTCCTTGTGTAAGGAGACTTTTTTTTTTTTACTGTGTTTTTTCTTCTGCTTCCCAACAATCAAAATTTTACTCCACTCCTTCATCATGGGGCCCACTGACTTCAAACTCGGCATGCATTTACTTAGTTACAATACACCAGGGTTCGGCTTCCAGCTTTTAAGGATTATGTGGAGTCATATGCCAGACCACTCAAAAACCACAGCTTAAGCTGTTGTTCCCCACAATCTCAGTCAGTTGACACGAGACACAGAAGAGAGATACTATCTTTATTCAAGCCTCGTATAATACATAAGATAAGTCAGTCATTTTCGTTTGGAGGTCAAAGATCACTCAAAAGACAGTTTGTCTGGGCAAAACTTGGCCATAGCCAATGTTCACGAAATTTAAAAGAAAGGTGTCTTTTTACGTACGTAGGTCAAATTATTCATTAACCATTTTGGGCTGGTTTTGTATGGGCAAAATTCGCTGGTTAAATCAGAATTTTTGATATTTTGGTCATTATGTATTCAGTCGATGTTTATGAGATTTGGTTCCAAGATGTCTTACCACATACCCCACATAATGCCGATGATAAACTCACGACAGATAATTTTTAACCTTTTTAAGCCCATTGCTACCAACATTTACATTTGTTTGTGTGTGTGTGTGTGTGTGTGTGTGTGTGTGTGTGTGTGTGTGTGTGTGTGTGTGTGTGTTTGTATGTGTGTGTGTGTGTGTGTGTGTGTGTGTGTGTGTGTGTTTGTGTGTGTGTGTGTGTGTGTGTTTGTGTGTGTGTGTGTGTGTGTGTGTGTGCAAAATCCAAGTTGTTTTGTTCAGTGTTGATGAAGCTTACTCGTTGAATAATACATTTTCTCATCAATTTCAATGAGTCGTTCCACAAACACAGCCTGGATTCTTTTGCGAATTGTGGCCTGTAAGACGTTATAGAATACCTCTACGTCAGCAGCTCTAAAAAGATCGGTAGCCAAGTGTTTAGCAGACACCTGCTGAGAACGATAATCATCCATGCCACTCAGAGCAGGCTAAAGTCCTTCACTGACAGTTTAAGAAGAACATCACCGCAAGAGACCCTTTGTTTTGTGAAATTTGTGTTGAGATTTTGCTGTAAATTCTTACTTCGGGATCGAGATTTCATGTTCAAGGAGGTATTCCCATCACAGAGAACTCATGAAAAAATTTTTGGCTGTTACGGGAATACTAGTGTGAACTTCAAGGTGAGTTGCGACCATTCCAAGAACACCAATGACCGGTCTTGGAAGAGTGATGGAAAGCTCTGGGAGTGAAAGCAAGTTCCTGGAAGTTAAGTGGCAAAGTTCATGAATGCAGATGCTCTCTGAAGGGTAATAAGGTACTTCTTGAATACTAATGGCTACTTCTTGAAGACTGTGGGTAGCACCATGAATAGTGATGGTACCTCTTGGTAGACCAGAGGCAACACACGGAAAATTAAGAACCGTTCCAAACAGATAAGTGACTCCACTCCTTTGAATTCACAGCCAGTTTTAGATGACAAGTGGCAACTTGTGGAAAATAACCGAGTGATCGCGGGAGATTCCAGAGGCGTTTGGTAGGGCAGTATCCACATCCGAGAGTCTGCCGACCATTTCTCTGGTACAAGCGGCTGCACTAGTAAGATTGTTTGCTTCGTGGCCGCTTTTAGACTCAATGGTACGGATTTCGAAAGAATTATGGCTACAATTCAAAACGAAAGGGATACGAGACTCGGAAAATCAGCGACCACTTCAGAAAAGCAAATTGATGAGCTTAGAAAACATTTCCTTTGGGGACCAGCGACAGCCCTTAGAAGAGTATGCCACTGACCTTGCTCAGTAAACTAGTGGTTCCTTTGCAGAAGACAGCAGCCTATATGTGAATTACGTTGGTTACTGGCCAGCAAGAGGTGTATAGAATGCTACATACCACTACATAATTCACCTCTGGAATAGTTCTGACATCCTTTGGAAGTGGCGGCTCCTAAGACACTACCAACCTCCAGTTATTTCAACATAAACATCTCTAGCAAGGTCCCAGTGGCCTTTCCCAGGACTACCACCAACAGCCTCGAGACTGGAAACGCATGAGCCTGGAAAATGCAGGAGGCGTCTGTGGCACCGCCATCGGAGGACCGTCATCCATCTTGGTTACGGGGACAAGAAGGGCGGCGCCGTGACCACCTGACCAGCGGGAATATGTTTCCAGGCCGACTCATCCAGGATGTTCTTGTGTGTTCCAAGACTGAGTCGCAGCGGGGAAGTTGCCCGCTGGAAGGAGATCACTGGAAACCTAAAATTGAAAAGACTTTTCCAGTCGGCCGGTGAGAGGTCTTGGTGTGGTATGTGGGACAAGATGAAAAATGAAATGAATAGATGAAATTAGATACAAAAGATCAGTAGATTTTGTTATAAAGATGCTTCCTTTGGGATGGAGTTAGAACGGGTTGATACACCGTACACCAAATCCCACAGCTGGAAGCGAAGTAACTCATAAGGTACTTTGAGATAGAAAAAAGAGTTTAGATAACGATAAATGTGATGTATAGTTCCAAGTAATTCAGGAAAAAGGTTTAATTATTACGTTTTCAGATGTTTGATAAATGATTTCTCAAGACTTCCATCTGATAAGACCAGTACTGAAGCCCAGTAGGTGTCTAGCTGGTCAGGTGCGTAGAAATCCGACAGGAACCATGAAAGAATATGGTACTGATACTGGAAGGCATATGGTGCGTGATCACCGGAGTTGAAGGTTAACTCTAACGATTTGGAGGAAGAAACAGCGTAAAATAAGAAAATTTGAGCCATATAATGCAAAAAAACGATCTTACTGACTCGAATGGCAGGCTAGAAAAGAAATTAGTATATACTTACAAACGTAGCCCAAAATAGGACATGAATGAGAGGTTCAGCAAGGAGCAACGAACAGAAGAAAGAGATTAAAAAACGCATGTTGTTAAACGACAGAAAATGAAAGGTTGATAAAAGCACACGCAACAGCCTGCATTCTTGGGCCAACTTCTGTATGGAAGCTGCGACTCGCTCGCCTTATATTCTCGATGCATAAACTAAACTCTTATTGTGTACTTGACAGGGCCAGCTGGGCCGGTTCAGCCCTACTCCATTAGAGACGCTGTAACTGGAAACAGGTTCTGCTCCTCCAAGACTTTACGAGGCTTAGGTAAATTAGCTGAGAGCCCGTGGCAAGACGAGTTATGGGCGGACGCATTTTATACGAAGCAGCCTTCGGTGAGGTGAAACACCACCAATGTCTCCAAAGCAACCCGCACCACGCGCGGCTTTCACCTCAGAACGACCCACAACCCCGGAAAAAGAATGACGTCGAGGACTGCATAGACCATCGATGCGGTATTGCCAGATGGGTTGTGCGCCCTCACCACGCATATTGAATTTGATAATTATGTTCCGAGATAAGCAGCCTGTTCTGCTTGAACGAATGTGTCGAAATGAGTTGGGAGTGGTGTTGCCGTCATCGCAGCTGACAGCATAATTTTCTGACCATTTTATGCTCTCTCCTCCTCAAGTGGGATTCCAGTGATGTGGGATAAATTAAGTGGCGTTCATTTATCCCCGTGTGCAACGTATATAAAGCACTGCTTAATACCGCAGCCGCTTGATAAAAACTTGATTGACCGAAAGTTCTCCATTAAACCGGTATGTCAAGCGGGTTTCCTCAGGTGCAGAGACAAGATGAGCTCGTAAGTTGACCTTCACAGAAGCTTCTTGTACAGTGGGTGTCCCAGAGTGTCAACATATGATTGACTTGTAAGTCATCCCCTTCAAACAAGCATGTACAGTTGACGTTCTCGAGTGCTAGTAAATGACTGACTTGTAAGCCGTAAGTCACCCCTTCAAAAGAAGCATGTACAGTGGATGTCCCAGTGTGACAACACATGATTGACTCGTAAGTCACCCCTACAAACAAGCATGTACAGTGGATGCCCTCGATTGTTTATAAATGATTGACCCGTAAGTCAACCCTACAGACAAGCATGCACAGTGGATGTCATCGGGTACCAGTCCATGACTGACGTGTAAGTCTCCCTTCAGATGGGTACGAAATGTAGGTGTACCCGGGTACCAACACATAATTGACCTGTAAGCCTGAAACATAGCTTGTGCCAACACATTATTGACGTATATATTACCCTTCAGATGAAGAGATCCAGAGTCGGTGTCCTCAGTTATCCAACACCAATTAAAACTGTTCATCTCAAGTGTCGAGCAGGGAAGAGCTCTCTGGTCACCTCATCACTTACGTCGGTGGATAGGTCGGGTGGTCATCAGCGACCGAGCTGTCAGGATCGACCCTGAGAAAATACTTCATTCTTCTCGTTGTCTTCTTTTATCTCTCAAGAAGTTTGTGTGATTTGGTACAAACCGTCATCTTGCAGGGACAACACCCGCTGAGGATTGATGGGCCAGTGTTGCAAGATACCTTGAAGTTTCCAAGACTCTGCGCCACTGTAATGATGGTGTCGTTCATATATTGCAGAAGGTAGGCCAGAGATTCTCCATCAGGTACATGGGCCACTAGTGTTACACGAGAGCTGTATAAACAGTGCGTGATGTTACTTTTTAAATTTGCAGTCGTTGATGAAAATAAAAATACATTTTTATTTAAGCTTTGATGTTGGAATAGGAATTTGGCATATTTCTCTATCGTCAATAATGCCATAAACGTAGCATTTATGCAGTTTCAAAGTATCTTGCATAGTCAATGTGTGGTTTAGTATGTAAGGTGGTACACCAAGTGGAAGAAGGAGTGGTTAGTGGTACGCGACTCAGAGAGTTTGGAAATCAGTATGTGTGATGATGTTAGTTTGCTGGAGGTTCCTCGAGCCGTTATTCAATAGTGATTTCAATACAGTCGTAGCTACCAATCCCAAATTGATTTTTCTATTTTTTTTTTTTATTTCTTATGTGTGTATTAGTGATTGTGTGATGTCATAAATTTGAAGATTACTATTGTCCCATGACTGAAAATTGTTATATTCATTTATGCTCATATTTCAAATCTTTGAATCGTAAATTAGTGGGTTAACTTAGCGATCCTGACCTCTGTATTCTTGCAGCATATGTAACACCGAAAAACAAAACTTTCCCTCATCCAGAATTAAAATACAAGTCCTGGAAATACTGGCGCAACAATAATGAGCAAGATGAATAAATTTCGATATCGAAGTTAAGTGTAGCAGTGTTATCGGCCTGCCTTCGGGGTCACAGTGACCATTTGATGGAGACATGGTATCAACTGATGGTGGGCAAGATATGATAGCACGTAGGTGGCGCCATGACGGTGGGAAATCTACTGAGTGATGGAAACGGGTTTTGATAGTAGTCCATAGTCCTCCCGTGGTGTATCGGTTAGCGCATAGGTTCGAATCCTAGTTGCGACAATCGGTCCACAGTCAATCCATCTGTTCATCCACCCCTAGGGGTTGGTCGATAAAATGGGTACCTGGCTCAGGCTAGGATACAGGAGGGTGAAAGGCTTGCAAGGAATAGAGTGAATTGGAACGATGTGGCATATCGTGGTCGACGTGTTGTCAGTGGATTGAACCAGGGCATGTGAAGCGTCTGGGGTACGCCATGGGAAGGTCTGTGGTGCCTGGATGTGGAAAGGGAGCTGTGGTTTTGGTGCATTACACATGATAGCTAGAGAGTGAGCGTGAACGAATGTGGCCTTTCTGTCTTTTCCTGGCGCTACCTCGGTGGAAAGGGGGTGGGGGGATGTTATTTCATGTGTGGCGGGGTGGCGACGAAAATGGATGAAAGCGTCAAGTATGAATATGTACGTGTGTTTATATATGTGTATATATGTATCCCTGGGGATAGGGGAGCAAGAATACTTCCCACGTATTCCCTGCGTGTCGTAGAAGGCGACTAAAAGGGGAGGGAGCGGGGGGCTGGAAATCCTCCCCTCTCATTTTTTTTTTAATTTTCCAAAAGAAGGAACAGAGAATTGGGCCAGGTGAGGGTAGTCCCTCAAAGGCCCAGTCATCTGTTCTTAACGCTACCTCGCGAATGCGGGAAATGGCGAATAGTTTGAAAGAAAAAGAAAAGTATATATGTATATGTCTTTGTATGTATATGTATGTTTACTTTGAAATGTATAGATATGTATATGTGCGTGTGTGGGCATTTATGTACATACATGTGTACGTGTGTGGTTTGGGCCATTTTTTCGCCTGTTTCCTTGCGCTACCTCGCTAAGGCGGGAGACAGCGACTAAATATGATAATAAATATATATATATATATATATAGGGTGGGGGAGGGGGCGAAAATTCTGGGGGCCTTGAAGAATGTGTGGAAGTCGAGAACATTATCTCGGAAAGCAAAAATGGGTATGTTTGAAGGAATAGTGGTTCCAACAATGTTGTATGGTTGCGAGGCGTGGGCTATGGATAGAGTTGTGCGCAGGAGGATGGATGTGCTGGAAATGAGATGTTTGAGGACAATGTGTGGTGTGAGGTGGTTTGATCGAGTGAGTAACGTAAGGGTAAGAGAGATGTGTGGTAATAAAAAGAGCGTGGTTGAGAGAGCAGAAGAGGGTGTTTTGAAGTGGTTTGGGCACATGGAGAGAATGAGTGAGGAAAGATTGACCAAGAGGATATATGTGTCGGAGGTGGAGGGAACGAGGAGAAGAGGGAGACCAAATTGGAGGTGGAAAGATGGAGTGAAAAAGATTATGTGTGATCGGGGCCTGAACATGCAGGAGGGTGAAAGGAGAGCAAGGAATAGAGTGAATTGGAGCGATGTGGTATACCGGGGTTGACGTGCTGTCAGTGGATTGAATCAAGGCATGTGAAGCGTCTGGGGTAAACCATGGAAAGCTGTGTAGGTATGTATATTTGCGTGTGTGGACGTATGTATATACATGTGTATGGGGGGGAGTTGGGCCATTTCTTTCGTCTGTTTCCTTGCGCTACCTCGCAAACGCGGGAGACAGCGACAAAGTATAATAAAAAAAAAAAAAATATATATATATATATATATATATATATATATATATATATATATATATATATATATATATATATATATATATATATAGGTATGTATATGTGCGTGTGTGGGCATTTATGTATATACATGTGTACGTGTGTGGTTTGGGCCATTTTTTCGCCTGTTTCCCTGCGCTACCTCGCTAAGGCGGGAGACAGCGACTAAGTATAATAATGAATAAATATATATATATATATATATATATATATATATATATATATATATATATATATATATATATATATTTCTTTCTTTTAAACTATTCGCCATTTCCCGCATTAGCGAGGTAGCGTTAAGAACAGAGGACTGGGCCTTTTTTGGAATATCCTCACCTGGCCCCCTCTGTTCCTTCTTTTGGAAAATTAAAAAAAAAAAACGAGAGGGGAGGATTTCCAGCCCCCCGCTCCCTCCCCTTTTAGTCGCCTTCTACGACACGCAGGGAATACGTGGGAAGTATTCTTAATCCCCTATCCCCAGGGATAATATATATATATATATATATATATATATATATATATATATATATATATATATATATATATATATATTTAGGGAATCAGTGATGGATTGCACAAAAGATGCTTGTGGCATGAGAAGCGTGGGAGGTGGGTTGATTAGAAAGGGTAGTGAGTGGTGGGATGAAGAAGTAAGATTATTAGTGAAACAGAAGAGAGAGGCATTTGCACGATTTTTGCAGGGAAAAATGCAATTGAGTGGGAGATGTATAAAAGAAAGAGACAGGAGGTCAAGAGAAAGGTGCAAGAGGTGAAAAAGAGGGCAAATGAGAGTTGGGGTGAGAGAGTATCATTAAATTTTAGGGAGAATAAAAAGATGTTCTGGAAGGAGGTAAATAAAGTGCGTAAGACAAGGGAGCTAATGGGAACTTCAGTGAAGCGCGCAAATGGGGAGGTGATAACAAGTAGTGGTGATGTGAGAAGGAGATGGAGTGAGTATTTTGAAGGTTTGTTGAATGTGTTTGATGATAGAGTGGCAGATATAGGATGTTTTGGTCGAGGTGGTGTGCAAAGTGAGAGGGTTAGGGAAGAGAAGAGGTGGTAAAAGCTTTGCGGAAGATGAAAGCCGGCAAGGCAGCAGGTTTGGATGGTATTGTGGTGGAATTTATTAAAAAAGGGGGTGACTGTATTGTTGACTGGTTGGTAAGGTTATTTAATGTATGTATGACTCATGGTGAGGTGCCTGAGGATTGGCGGAATGAGTGCATAGTGCCATTGTACAAAGGCAAAGGGGATAAGAGTGAGTGCTCAAATTACAGAGGTATAAGTTTGTTGAGTATTCCTGGTAAATTATATGGGAGGGTATTGATTGAGTGGGTGAAGGCATGTACAGAGCATGAGATTGGGGAAGAGCAGTGTGGTTTCAGAAATGGTAGAGGATGTGTGGATCAGGTGTTTGCTTTGAAGAATGTATGTGAGAAATACTTAGAAAAGCAAATGGATTTGTATGTAGAATTTATGGATCTGGAGAAGGCATATGATAGAGTTGATAGAGATGCTCTGTGGAAGGTATTAAGAATATATGGTGTGGGAGGTAAGTTGTTAGAAGCAGTGAAAAGTTTTTATCGAGGATGTAAGGCATGTGTACGTGTAGGAAGAGAGGAAAGTGACTGGTTCTCAGTGAATGTAGGTTTGCGGCAAGGGTGTGTGATGTCTCCATGGTTGTTTAATTTGTTTATGGATGGGGTTGTTAGGGAGGTGAATGCAAGAGTTTTGGAAAGAAGGGCAAGTATGAAGTCTGTTGTGGATGAGAGAGCTTGGGAAGTGAGTCAGTTGTTGTTCGCTGATGACGCAGCGCTGGTGGCTGATTCATGTGAGAAACTGCAGAAGCTGGTGACTGAGTTTGGTAAAGTGTGTGAAAGAAGAAAGTTAAGAGTAAATGTGAATAAGAGCAAGGTTATTAGGTACAGTAGGGTTGAGGGTCAAGACAATTGGGAGGTAAGTTTAAATGGAGAAAAACTGGAGGAAGTAAAGTGTTTTAGATATCTGGGAGTGGATCTGGCAGCGGATGGAACCATGGAAGCGGAAGTGAATCATAGGGTGGGGGAGGGGAACGAAAATCCTGGGAGCCTTGAAGAATGTGTGGAAGTCGAGAACATTATCTCGGAAAGCAAAAATGGGTATGTTTGAAGGAATAGTGGTTCCAACAATGTTGTATTGTTGCGAGGCGTGGGTTATGGATAGAGTTGTGCGCAGGAGGGTGGATGTGCTGGAAATGAGATGTTTGAGGACAATATGTGGTGTGAGGTGGTTTGATCGAGTAAGTAACGTAAGTGTAAGAGAGATGTGTGGTAATAAAAAGAGCGTGGTTGAGAGAGCAGAAGAGGGTGTTTTGAAATGGTTTGGGCACATGGAGAGAATGAGTGAGGAAAGATTGATCAAGACGATATATGTGTCGGAGGTGGAGGGAACGAGGAGAAGTGGGAGACCAAATTGGAGGTGGAAAGATGGAGTGAAAAAGATTTTGTGTGATCGGGGCCTGGACATGCAGGAGGGTGAAAGGAGGGCAAGGAATAGAGTGAATTGGATCGATGTGGTATACCGGGGTTGACGTGCTGCCAGTGGATTGAATCAGGGCATGTGAAGCGTCTGGGGTAAACCATGGAAAGTTGTGTGGGGCCTGGATGTGGAAAGGGAGCTGTGGTTTCGGGCATTATTGCATGACAGCTAGAGACTGATTTGTTGTCTTTTCCTAGTGCTACCTCGCACACATGAGGGGGGAGGGGGATGGTATTCCATGTGTGGCGAGGTGGCGATGGGAATGAATAGGGGCAGGCAGTGTGAATTGTGTGCATGGGTATATGTGTATGTGTTTGTGTGTGTATATATATGTGTACATTGAGATGTATGGGTATGTATATTTGCGTGTGTGGACGTGTATGTATTTACATTGTGTATGGGGGTGGGTTGGGCCATTTCTTTCGTCTGTTTCCTTGCGCTACCTCGCAAACGCGGGAGACAGCGACAAAGCAAAATAAATGAATAAATAATATATATATATATATATATATATATATATATATATATATATATATATATATATATATTTTTTTTTTTTTTTGTTCAAACTATTCGCCATTTCCCGCGTTAGCGAGGTAGCGTTAAGAACAGAGGACTGGGCCATTGAGGGAATATCCTCACCTGGCCCCCTTCTCTGTTCCTTCTTTTGGAAAATTAAAAAAAATTGAGAGGGGAGGATTTCCAGCCCCCCGCTCTCTTCCCTTTTAGTCGCCTTCTACGACACGCAGGGAATACGTGGGAAGTATTCTTTCTCCCCTATCCCAAGGGATAATATATATATATATATATATATATATATATATATATATATATATATATATATATATATATATATATATATAGCGTTAATGGGATGGCCTTGATAAGGGCCTCAACTGCCCGTGCCGTTTCAACTAACATAAAAGAGACATTACAGCCATGGAAGTGTAGGTCTGTGCTGCACATAGACTTGCAAAAATGTGACATCTTTTTGATCGACGGAGATAAGATCCACACTAGAGACATGTAAGATTGATTATGGTAACTCTGTATTTCGGCCCCTACTCTAGGACCTTCCTCAGAAAAGTGAGGTAATCTTAGGTGCATTTAAAAGTTCGGCAAGAAAGAAGGTGGAGAATGGTTGGCAGCATCACGTTAGGTCACATGACCCGTCACATGTGTTTGGGTTGGAGTGAGCACCTCATATAATCCTCTCACAGTAGAATGCTAGCGTTACGGTGGCTGCGGTCCACTTACCAAAGGAAGGGTCGAAATCTTCTCTACTCACACTTAGAGTGGAGTCTGCAAAATTCCTTTTAAAACTATAGTTTGGCCCATATACCACTGGGGATTATGCCAGTCCATAGTCTGGCCTTCACTACGGACGTGATTTAAAAATATCAGAGTTTTCCTGGTCGTATGGAACTGATGTCTTGTGTTCAGCAACTCTAGTATCTAAAATTACGACCAGGTTAGCCAATGTTTGCCTGGTTACACTGGTCACCAGGAATGTTATAAATCCCAGGATTACATTCGCGGGCTGTCCCTTGGTATGCATTGACAAGATTGCCACCAAATATTAGTTAGGATTGTGGAAAATTATGTTACAGTTATTATTCCTTTAAACATGTCTGGACAAGCGACCTGGTTATATAGTATGTTTGACCACAAACTTCGTAGTTTTAACATTACAAAAGTTTGTTTTGGCCACATTTAATGTTGTACATAAGAACCAATTTGGATGTCCTAGCTTTTGTATTTAGCATTCTAAGTTCCAAATATTTTTGGCCTTGATATTCTCAGGGCTTTTGGAAATAAAGCATAAGCAACGCCTGTCCTAATGTGTTCAGTGTGGTGATGGCTGAAAAGATTTAGATGACCGCCTGTGTGAATAAGTTTTCTGTAGACTGTAAAATGTACTGACTTCCCTCGTCGTATGATCAAAACACCCAAAAAAGAGAGATTCCTCTTTTTTTTTTGTATGTTTTGATCATAACACTTGCAGCCAACTCCACCCAAACACACACGTCAGGTCATGTGACCTAACATGATCTTACCAAACTTTCTCTACATTTTTCTTGCCGGTCATTTACTGTACCTAATAGTATGTCACTTTCCTGAAGACGAGGTCTTAGAGTATGGGCTGAATTATAGAACTCCCAGAATCATTCTTATATTTCCCCAGTGTGGATTTTACCTTCATATATTTATATATATATATATATATATATATATATATATATATATATATATATATATATATGTAATTTATTTATTTATTATACTTTGTCGCTGTCTCCCACGTTAGCAAGGTATCGCAAGGAAACAGACGAAAGAATGGCCCAACCCATCCACATACCTATACATATATATATATATATATATATATATATATATATATATATATATATATATATATATATATATATATAATTCATACTGTCTGCCCTTATTCATTCCCGTCGCCACCCCGCCACACATGAAATGACAGCCCTCTCCCTCCCGTATGTGCGCGAGGTAGCGCTAGGAAAAGACAACAAAGGCCACATTCGTTCACACTCAGTCTCTAGCTGCCATGTATAATGCACCGAAACCACAGCTCCCTTTCCACATCCAGGCCCCACAAAACTTTACATGGTTTACTCCAGACGCTTCACATGCCCTGGTTCAATCCATTGACAGCACGTCGACCCCGGTATACCAACTCGTTCTAATTCACTCTATTCCTTGGACGCCTCCTGCATGTTCAGACCCCGAACACTCAGAATCTTTTTCACTCCATCTTTCCACCTCCAATTTGGTCTCCCACTTCTCCTCGTTCCATCCACCTCTGACACATATATCCTCTTTGTCAGTCTTTCCTCACTCTTTCTCTCCATGTGACCAAACCATTTCAAAACACCCTCTTCTGCTCTCTCACCAACACTCTTTTTATTACCACACATTTCTCTTACCCTTTCATTACTTACTCGATCAAACCACCTCACCACATATAGTCCTCAAACGTTTCATTTCCAGCACATCCACATTCCTCCGCACAACTCTATCTATAGCCCACGCCTCGAAACCATATAACATTGTTGGAACCACTATTCCTTCAAACATACCCATTTTTGCTTTCCAAGATAACGTTCTCGACTTCTACACATTTTTCAACGCTCCTAGGACTTTCGCCCCTCCCCCACCCTATGATTCACTTCCACTTCCATGGTTCCATCCACTGCCAAATCCACTTCCAGATATCTAAGATACTTCACTGCCTCCAGTTTTTCTCCATTTAAACCTACCTCCCAATTGACTTGTCCCTCAACCCTACTGTACCTAATAACCTTGCTCTTATTCACATTTACTCTCACCTTTCTTCTTTCACACACTACCAACCTCAGCCACCAGCTTCTGCAGGGCAGTATCATCAGCGAACAACAACTGACTCGCTTCCCAAGCTCTCTGATCCACAACAGACTGCATGCTTGCCCCTCTCTCCAAAACTCTTGCATTCACCTCCTTAACAACCCCATCCATAAACAAATTAAACAACCATGGAGATATCACGCACCCCTGCCGCAAACCAACATTCACAGAACCAATCACTTTCCTCCCTTCCTACTCGTTCACATGCCTTACATCCTCAGTAAAGACCTTTCACTGCTTCTAACAACTTGCCTCCCACACCATATATTCTTAATACCTTCCATAGAGCATCTCTATCAACTCTTATAATATGCTTTTTCCAGATCCATAAATGCTACGAACAAATCGATTTGCTTTTCTAAGTATTTCTTACATACATACTCCAAAGCAAACACCTGATCCACACATGCTCTACCACTTCTGAAACGACACTGATCTTCCCCAATCTGATGCTCTGTACATGCCTTCACCCTCTCAATCAATACCCTCCCATATAATTTCTCAGGAATACTCAACAAACTTATACCTCTGTAATTTGAGCACTCACTTTTATATATATATATATATATATATATATATATATATATATATATATATATATATATATATATATATATATATATATATATACATATATAAAAAAAAAAAATATATATATATATATATATATATATATATATATATATATATATATATATATATATTTCTTTTTTGCTTTGTCGCTGTCTCCCGCGTTTGCGAGGTAGCGCAAGGAAACAGACGAAAGAAATGGCCCAACCCATCCCCATACACATGTATATACATACGTCCACACACGCAAATATACATACCTACACAGCTTTCCATGGTTTACCCCAGACGCTTCACATGCCTTGATTCAATCCACTGACAGCACGTCAACCCCGGTATACCACATCGCTCCAATTCACTCTATTCCTTGTCCTCCTTTCACCCTCCTGCATGTTCAGGCCCCGATCACACAAAATCTTTTTCACTCCATCTTTCCACCTCCAATTTGGTCTCCCTCTTCTCCTCGTTCCCTCCACCTCCGACACATATATCCTCTTGGTCAATCTTTCCTCACTCATTCTCTCCATGTGACCAAACCATTTCAAAACACCCTCTTCTGCTCTCTCAACCACGCTCTTTTTATTTCCACAAATCTCTCTTACCCTTACGTTACTTACTCGATCAAACCACCTCACACCACACACTGTCCTCAAACATCTCATTTCCAGCACATCCATCCTCCTGCGCACAACTCTATCCATAGTCCACGCCTCGCAACCATACAACATTGTTGGAACCACTATTCCTTCAAAGATACCCATTTTTGCTTTCCGAGATAATGTTCTCGACTTCCACACATTCTTCAAGGCTCCCAGAATTTTCGCCCCCTCCCCCACCCTATGATCCACTTCCGCTTCCATGTTTCCATCCGCTGCCAGATCCACTCCCAGATATCTAAAACACTTCACTTCCTCCAGTTTTTCTCCATTCAAACTCACCTCCCAATTGACTTGACCCTCAACCCTACTGTACCTAATAACCTTGCTCTTATTCACATTTACTCTTAACTTTCTTCTTTCACACACTTTACCAAACTCAGTCACCAGCTTCTGCAGTTTCTCACATGAATCAGCCACCAGCGCTGTATTCTCAGCGAACAACAACTGACTCACTTCCCAAGCTCTCTCATCCCCAACAGACTTCATCCTTGCCCCTCTTTCCAAAACTCTTGCATTCACCTCCCTAACAACCCCATCCATAAACAAATTAAACAACCATTGAGACATCACACACCCCTGCCGCAAACCTACATTCACTGAGAACCAATCACTTTCCTCTCTTCCTACACGTACACATGCCTTACATCCTCGATAAAAACTTTTCACTGCTTCTAACAACTTGCCTCCCACACCATATATTCTTAATACCTTCCACAGGGCATCTCTATCAACTCTATCATATGCCTTCTCCAGATCCATAAATGCTACATACAAATCCATTTGCTTTTCTAAGTATTTCTCACATACATTCTTCAAAGCAAACACTTGATCCACACATCCTCTACCACTTCTGAAACCACACTGCTCTTCCCCAATCTGATGCTCTGTACATGCCTTCACCCTCTCAATCAATACCCTCCCATATAATTTGCCAGGAATACTCAACAAACTTATACCTCTGTAATTTGAGCACTCACTCTTATCCCCTTTGCCTTTGTACAGTGGCACTATGCACGCATTCCGCCAATCCTCAGGCACCTCACCATGAGTCATACATACATTAAATAACCTTACCAACCAGTCAACAATAGAGTCACCCCCTTTTTTAATAAATTCCACTGCAATACCATCCAAACCTGCTGCCTTACCGGCTTTCATCTTCCGCAAAGCTTTTACTACCTCTTCTCTGTTTACCAAATCATTTTCCCTAACCCTCGCACTTTGCACACCACCTCGACCAAAACACCCTATATCTGCCACTCTATCATCAAACACATTCAACAAACCTTCAAAATACTCACTCCATCTCCTTCTCACATCACCACTACTTGTTATCACCTCCCCATTTGCGCCCTTCACTGAAGTTCCCATTTGCTCCCTTGTCTTACGCACTTTATTTACCTCCTTTCAGAACATCTTTTTATTCTCCCTAAAATATATATATATATTTTTTTTTTCAAACTATTCGCCATTTCCCGCGTTAGCGAGGTAGCGTTAAGAACAGAGGACTGGGCCTTTTTTGGAATATCCTCACCTGGCCCCCTCTGTTCCTTCTTTTGGAAAATTAAAAAAAAAAAACGAGAGGGGAGGATTTCCAGCCCCCCGCTCCCTCCCCTTTTAGTCGCCTTCTACGACACGCATATATATATATATATATATATATATATATATATATATATATATATATATATATATATATATATATATATACATATTTCATACATATTCGCCATTTCCCTCGTCAGCGACGTAACATTAAGAACAGAGGACTGAGCCTTAGATCGAATATCCTCACTTGGCCCCCTACTCTGTTCCTTCTTTTGGAAAAATTAAAACGGGATGGGATGATTTCCAGCTCCCCCGCTACCTTCCCTTTTAGTCGCCTTGAACGACACGCAGGGAATACGTGGGAAGAATTCTTTCTTACCTATCCCCAGGATATATATATATATATATATATATATATATATATATATATATATATATATATATATATATCCTGAGAATTGGCGGAATGCGTGCATAGTGCCATTGTACAAAGGCAAAGGGGATAAGAGTGAGTGCTCAAATTACAGAGGTATAAGTTTGTTGAGTATTCCTGGCAAATTATATGGGAGGGTATTGATTGAGAGGGTGAAGGCATGTACAGAGCATCAGGTTGGGGAAGAGCAGTGTGGTTTCAGAAGTGGTAGAGGATGTGTGGATCAGGTGTTTGCTTTGAAGAATGTATGTGAGAAATACTTAGAAAAGCAAATGGATTTGTATGTAGCATTTATGGATCTGGAGAAGGCATATGATAGAGTTGATAGAGATGCTCTGTGGAAGGTATTAAGAATATATGGTGTGGGAGGCAAGTTGTTAGAAGCAGTGAAAAGTTTTTATCGAGGATGTAAGGCATGTGTACGTGTAGGAAGAGAGGAAAGTGATTGGTTCTCAGTGAATGTAGGTTTGCGGCAGGGGTGTGTGATGTCTCCATGGTTGTTTAATTTGTTTATGGATGGGGTTGTTAGGGAGGTGAATGCAAGAGTTTTGGAAAGAGGGGCAAGTATGAAGTCTGTTGGGGATGAGAGAGCTTGGGAAGTGAGTCAGTTGTTGTTCGCTGATGATACAGCGCTGGTGGCTGATTCATGTGAGAAACTGCAGAAGCTGGTGACTGAGTTTGGTAAAGTGTGTGAAAGAAGAAAGTTAAGAGTAAATGTGAATAAGAGCAAGGTTATTAGGTACAGTAGGGTTGAGGGTCAAGTCAATTGGGAGGTGAGTTTGAATGGAGAAAAACTGGAGGAAGTGAAGTGTTTTAGATATCTGGGAGTGGATCTGGCAGCGGATGGAAACATGGAAGCGGAAGTGGATCATAGGGTGGGGGAGGGGGCGAAAATTCTGGGAGCCTTGAAGAATGTGTGGAAGTCGAGAACATTATCTCGGAAAGCAAAAATGGGTATCTTTGAAGGAATAGTGGTTCCAACAATGTTGTATGGTTGCGAGGCGTGGACTATGGATAGAGTTGTGCGCAGGAGGATGGATGTGCTGGAAATGAGATGTTTGAGGACAATGTGTGGTGTGAGGTGGTTTGATCGAGTAAGTAACGTAAGGGTAAGAGAGATGTGTGGAAATAAAAAGAGCGTGGTTGAGAGAGCAGAAGAGGGTGTTCTGAAATGGTTTGGTCACATGGAGAGAATGAGTGAGGAAAGATTGACCAAGAGGATATATGTGTCGGAGGTGGAGGGAACGAGGAGAAGAGGGAGACCAAATTGGAGGTGGAAAGATGGAGTGAAAAAGATTTTGTGTGATCGGGGCCTGAACATGCAGGAGGGTGAAAGGAGGACAAGGAATAGAGTGAATTGGATCGATGTGGTATACCGGGGTTGACGTGCTGTTAGTGGATTGAATCAAGGCATGTGAAGCGTCTGGGGTAAACCATGGAAAGCTGTGTAGGTATGTATATTTGCGTGTGTGGACGTATGTATATACATGTGTATGGGGGTGGGTTGGGCCATTTCTTTCGTCTGTTTCCTTGCGCTACCTCGCAAGCGCGGGAGACAGCGACAAAGCAAAAAAAAAAAAAATATATATATATATATATATATATATATATATATATATATATATATATATATATACATACAAAACGTACACAAGCAGCAAGTGTACTTTAGATGCAAGTAAATGCCTGTACACATATGCAACACCCATTCAGGCCACACAGATTGAAAATAATCTGTCACCTGGGGCACGTTGGCCGGAGAAACTAGCAGTCAAGTTATGCAACTTCCTCAGAGTTTAGCAACTGCACGAGTGCACATAAACACACACACACATACACACACACACACACAACCTTATGCATAAATGTAAACAGACAGGTCACGAAGGAACACTCGGAAAAACGTACATAAATTATTGGTCAAGAACATTTCCTGTACGATCTAATGCCTTTTGCCCTCCTATTTTTGGCGGGATTGCTTTCGCGGACTCCACCACACCTCTCATTACACTACCCCAGTTGAAAGCTCGCTCTCTTCCTCTGGCTTTAATTTTTTTTGAATTCATCCGTTTTTACTCTTATATCAGCGTATAACTCTTCTCCATCCTTACTTCTTTTTTCCGTCTTTTACCTCATCTTCTCCTCACTCGCAGTTTCTTCACTCCTCACATGTCACCTCATCGTCAGTTCCCCTGATCCCACCCCATACAGTGCCACTGTAAGTCTATGGCCAATGGCAGGACTTCACACCACTAGGAACACACCAGTACTGGCGACGCTTACAGTTCGCCACTGCTCCCATGGCCCCTAGACGGTAGACAGGCTACCATAGAACCCCACACAAGTACCTGACCCCTCGTGTAACACAGCCACTCATACCAGTAGTAAAGAAACGCAAGGAAACTGAGCACACGAATAACAAAAGACAGTAAAGAAGACCTAGATGAACCAGTCTTTCTGAGACCTTGTTAAACCTGCCACCTGTCACGTCATTCGTGGATGTCTCGAATGATAACTGATTATGATCGAGCGCTTACTTCATTTTAATGCCATTATAGGCCTTGTGTGATATTCTTTGATGTGTCACTCTTGTACGTTGTCGCTGGTGCTCGGTTCTCTCGGCATCTGATGTTTGCAACTTCCAGCACAGGCGGGACGATCCAGCCGGCGTCACTCATCCGTCAGGACCCGGTGCAGATCTGTCAAAATCAGTCATGGTGACACAGTTTCGTCGAAGATCTCGACGTCAGGGGGAGAATCAAAGGTCATGATGATATCACAGCGCAAACGCGCTACACTCACCCAGCTCAAGCATCGACAGAGAAGGACTTCACGCCAGACGAGGCCCTTGGTAGGGTGTCAGGATCCAGTTCCCTTGGGTATAATCCACCTGTGCAATAGAAAACGTGGTGCAGAGTTGTCACTTTCCATGAATACTGGTTACTGGCGCCTCGGGTGTGTCAGAGTCACGGGTCCGTCGCGTCACCTCATCCTGGTCCTTTCTGACGTCACCACAGCTTGTTGTCCCTCTCTACCCTCTGTGTGTATATATATATATCATCCCTGGGGATAAGGGAGAAAGAATACTTCCCACGTATTCCCTGCGTGTCGTTGGCGGCGACTGAAAGGGGAGGGAGCAGGGAGCTGGAAATACTCCCCTCCAGTTTTTGCTTTTCCAAAAGAAGGAACAGAGAAGGTGGCCAAGTTAGGATTTTTCCCTGTGAGGCTCAGCTATCTGTTCTTGATGCCACCACGCTAACGCGGGAAAGAGCGAATATTTACAAAAAAAAAGAAAATTATATATATATATATATATAAATATATATAATATATATATATATATATATATATATTATATATACACACTTTCCCAGTTTCCGTATATAGGGAAAAATTTGGCCCTTTTTAATTCCAAGGGTTCTTTAAAAGGGGTTCACCCCCCCGGTCCCCCCCCCTTTTTCCCCAAATCCCCCGGCCCCCAAAAGGTTTTTTATCCCCCGACAGAAAGGAAAAACCGGGTTTGCGTAAATGAAAGGTTTGGGGAGGGGCCGGTCCCCCTTTTCGTTTAGGGGTCCCCCCCTCCCCCGGGTAAAGGGAGGGATGAACCCAAAAACCCTCTTGACCTGCGCTGGCCTCGGGTTACCTCGCAAATCTACATTTTTCCCTTTGCCAGTCTTGAAGAAAGAAAAAAAAAAAACCTGCCCCTCGCTTGGGGGAAATTTATAACGTTTGGTGCTGTTTTGTGGGGGGGGCGGGGGGGGGGGTTTTCGGGGGCTAACCCCGGGGCGTGGGCCCCCCCCTTTCCCTCCCCCCCGGGGCCCCCCCCCCCCCCCCCTCCCCCCCCCCCCTCGCCCCCCCCCCCCCCCCCCTCCCCCGGGTTTGTACGTTGGGGTACGTTTGTTTGTCTCTTGATTGGGTTCTTTTTTGTTGTTGTTTTAGTTGTTGGGGGGGGGGGGGGGTGAGTGGTATGGTCGATGGTCCTGGGGGATGGTTGGCCTCCATAATGGATGGAGTGGTGGCCCCCCCCCCCCCCCCCCCCCCCCTAGCCCGCCGAAGCCCCTCCTGCCATGTCGGCTCACGTTAGCCATCACGCGTGATTGATAATTGAAGGCGGATAACCACGCCCGCCCGTGCCTCCATTACCATTTGAATGGGGGGACGGTGCGGCGTGCTTGTTTGCCCTCCCACTTACCCCATCCCTATACCCCCTCCCTCCTCAGTCACAACCACCACCTCCTCCTCCTCCTCCTTCTCCTCCACTGCCGCAATCTGCCACGTCTCATCCCACTGTACCATGAGCCGCTGTGTGATCATGGTTTCCTTGTCATGTGTTTTAAGTTTGAGGTTGACTTTAACCATTCTGTATCACCGGTGTCCCTCTCTGTCTGCTTTATCTTCGATGACTACAACATCATTTATGAGCAACAGACTCTCTTTACTAACCTCTGTGCCACAGTTCTTCACCTCAGCCTCCTGGGTGAACATAAGGAATGGTGAATTGGAATTGATTGGAACTTACTGTGGACGTGACACAGTGTCGTTGACGGACCAGTGTCTCAGGTCCCATCATTCGTGATCAGTACACTTTAGGTCGCGGACGGACCTGTCTCACGGGGTAACACCTGTTGTGTCCTGTACACAACAGGTCGTGGACGGACCTGTCTCACGGGGTCACACCTGTTGTGTCCTGTACACAACAGGTCGTGGACGGACCTGTCTCACGGGGTCACATCTGTTGTGTCCTGTACACAACAGGTCGTGGACAGACCCGTCCCTCGGGTCACCCCTCTCGCTTACTGCATAGCTCTGGTTACCTTCGCCATCGCACCGCACCATTAACTCTGTGGACAACTGATTCTACATATTTTCTTCCGTCTTGTTGCGACTCTGGACAGAATGCTTGACGGGTAAGCGTCACATTAGACTAGATACAAAGATCCTATGGCAAGAGAGAGAGAGAGAGAGAGAGAGAGAGAGAGAGAGAGAGAGAGAGAGAGAGAGAGAGAGAGGTCTTTAGTTTGTTGCCTAAGACGTTGTTAGTTTGGTCTTGTCTCCTTTTAAAACGATTTTTGGTTTGAATTACTGCCGTATTATGTTTTGGTAAGCACTACAGGATATCGCTAAGTCGTTTCCCTGGTATTACCTGCAGTTTCTATGTAGAGAGAGGGAGGGTGTGGGAAGGCTCATTAGGAGTATAGAGAGAGGACGCATCTCTCTCTCTCTCTCTCTCTCTCTCTCTCTCTCTCTCTCTCTCTCTCTCTCTCTCTCTCTCTCCTTAGCGGTAGAACACATCGAAGCATTGACCTTCGTCCATGTGTGGCGGACGTCCTAGCCCCTGAGAGGAGTGTGTGCAGCACGCCTGGCCCCTCCTCCTGGAGACGGGGCCTCCGGGTTCCTCAGCGGTTCCTGCATGACCGACCTCAGAGTCAGTGGGAACAGGAGGTGAGCGGAATTCCGCGAGCGTGAAAAATTCCTCAGAAAAAAAAAAAAAGACCTAGAATTGAAATAGATTTTTAGCACATTTCTATATCACATGTGAGCCGAAGATTGTATTCTCTCTCTCTCTCTCTCTCTCTCTCTCTCTCTCTCTCTCTCTCTCTCTCTCTCTCTCTCTCTCTCTCTCTCTCTCTCTCTCCCCATTCTTATAACGGTAACACTGATATTCGTAATTTTGTTATTCTTTCACCTTTTAATCTCCTCAGATACCATCTCCCGGGGCTGAGGAGTCGCCAGGATTATTCATGTCCTCAGCCCGGGTTCGTCGTGCGCCCCCACGTCGGAGGAGGAGACACAGGAAGGGTTCACAGTCACAATAAGACCTTCGTGTCCTGTAGGCAGAGAAACAGCAGTTTAGTGTCATAACGATCCCATTTCTTTCGCTTCCTTCTTATATTTTTGCCATGCAAGGTTTGATCTCGTCAGGGATAATACTATGATAGTGAACCGTCTGTGAAAGAAAACGGTGCGTGTTAGATAAGAGTCGAAGTTCACTGAGATATCGAGTTAGCGTCCTGAGCGTTTTCATTTATCATGCTCACATAGTTTTTGGTTATCATGCTTACTTACTTGCTGTATTCGGTTATCAGTCTCAATGTATTCGGTTTTCAAGTTCACTTAATGCGTTCGGTCATCACGTTCACTTATTGTATTCGAGTATCATGCTAGCATACTGTTTTCGTTTATCGTCTCTCTCTGTATTCATTAATCATGCTCACCCTTTTTTTTATGTTCGGTGAGACGGCACGGGTAAATGAGGCCCTAATCAAAGCTATCCCATATATATATATATATATATATATATATATATATATATATATATATATATATATATATATCCCCCATCCCATTTTAGAAAGTTAATACAAGGAGGGGAGGATTTCTGGCCCCCCGCTCCCGTCCCCTCTAGTCGCTTTCTACGACACGCGAGGAATACGTGGGAAGTATTCTTTCACCCCTATCCCCAGGGATAATATACATATATATATATACATATACACACACACACACACACACACACACACACACACACACACACACGCACACACACACACACACACACACGTATATATACATATGAAAAATGTAAGAAACAATTTAGAAAACTGAAACTTCTAGCTTGAAATGAATGAAAAAAAAAATGAATGTCACATAATGGTTCAACCTCTGGGGAAGAGCAGTGTGGTTTCAGAAGTGGTAGAGGATGTGTGGATCAGGTGTTTGCTTTGAAGAATGTATGTGAGAAATACTTAGAAAAGCAAATGGATTTGTATGTAGCATTTATGGATCTGGAGAAGGCATATGATAGAGTTGATAGAGATGCTCTGTGGAAGGTATTAAGAATATATGGTGTGGGAGGAAAGTTGTTAGAAGCAGTGAAAAGTTTTTATCGAGGATGTAAGGCATGTGTACGTGTAGGAAGAGAGGAAAGTGATTGGTTCTCAGTGAATGTAGGTTTGCGGCAGGGGTGTGTGATGTCTCCATGGTTGTTTAATTTGTTTATGGATGGGGTTGTTAGGGAGGTAAATGCAAGAGTTTTGGAAAGAGGGGCAAGTATGAAGTCTGTTAGGGATGAGAGAGCTTGGGAAGTGAGTCAGTTGTTGTTCGCTGATGATACAGCGCTGGTGGCTGATTCATGTGAGAAACTGCAGAAGCTGGTGACTGAGTTTGGTAAAGTGTGTGGAAGAAGAAAGTTAAGAGTAAATGTGAATAAGAGCAAGGTTATTAGGTACAGTAGGGTTGAGGGTCAAGTCAATTGGGAGGTGAGTTTGAATGGAGAAAAACTGGAGGAAGTGAAGTGTTTTAGATATCTGGGAGTGGATCTGGCAGCGGATGGAACCATGGAAGCGGAAGTGGATCATAGGGTGGGGGAGGGGGCGAAAATTCTGGGGGCCTTGAAGAATGTGTGGAAGTCGAGAACATTATCTCGGAAAGCAAAAATGGGTATGTTTGAAGGAATAGTGGTTCCAACAATGTTGTATGGTTGCGAGGCGTGGGCTATGGATAGAGTTGTGCGCAGGAGGATGGATGTGCTGGAAATGAGATGTTTGAGGACAATGTGTGGTGTGAGGTGGTTTGATCGAGTGAGTAACATAAGGGTAAGAGAGATGTGTGGAAATAAAAAGAGCGTGGTTGAGAGAGCAGAAGAGGGTGTTTTGAAGTGGTTTGGGCACATGGAGAGAATGAGTGAGGAAAGATTGACCAAGAGGATATATGTGTCGGAGGTGGAGGGAACGAGGAGAAGAGGGACACCAAATTGGAGGTGGAAAGATGGAGTGAAAAAGATTTTGTGTGATCGGGGCCTGAACATGCAGGAAGGTGTAAGGAGGGCAAGGAATAGAGTGAATTGGAGCGATGTGGTATACCGGGGTTGACGTGCTGTCAGTGGATTGAATCAAGGCATGTGAAGCGTCTGGGGTAAACCATGGAAAGCTGTGTAGGTATGTATATTTGCGTGTGTGGACGTATGTATATACATGTGTATGGGGGGGGTTGGGCCATTTCTTTCGTCTGTTTCCTTGCGCTACCTCGCAAACGCGGGAGACAGCGACAAAGTATAAAAAAAAAAAAAAAAATATATATATATATATATATATATATATATATATACATATATATATATATATATATATATATATATATATATATAGTGCCATTGTACAAAGGCAAAGGGGATAAGAGTGAGTGCTCACATTACAGAGGTATAAGTTTGTTGAGTATTCCTGGTAAATTATATGGGAGGGTATTGATTGAGAGGGTGAAGGCATGTACAGAGCATGAGATTGGGGAAGAGCAGTGTGGTTTCAGAAGTGGTAGAGGATGTGTGGATCAGGTGTTTGCTTTGAAGAATGGATGTGAGAAATACTTAGAAAAACAAATGGATTTGTATGTAGCATTTATGGATCTGGAGAAGGCATATGATAGAGTTGATAGAGATGCTCTGTGGAAGGTATTAAGAATATATGGTGTGGGAGGAAAGTTGTTAGAAGCAGTGAAAAGTTTTTATCGAGGATGTAAGGCATGTGTACGTGTAGGAAGAGAGGAAAGTGATTGGTTCTCAGTCAATGTAGGTTTGCGGCAGGGGTGTGTGATGTCTCCATGGTTGTTTAATTTGTTTATGGATGGGGTTGCTAGGGAGGTGAATGCGAGAGTTTTGGAAAGAGGGGCAAGTATGAAGTCTGTTGTGGATGAGAGAGCTTGGGAAGTGAGTCAGTTGTTGTTCGCTGATGATACAGCGCTGGTGGCTGATTCATGTGAGAAACTGCAGAAGCTGGTGACTGAGTTTGGTAGTGTGTGAAAGAAGAAAGTTAAGAGTAAATGTGAATAAGAGAAAGGTAATTAGGTACAGTAGGGTTGAGGGTCAAGTCAATTGGGAGGTAAGTTTGAATGGAGAAAAACTGGAGGAAGTAAAGTGTTTTAGATATCTGGGAGTGGATCTGGCAGCGGATGGAACCATGGAAGCGGAAGTGGATCATAGGGTGGGGGTGGGGGCGAAAATCCTGGGAGCCTTGAAGAATGTGTGGAAGTCGAGAACATTATCTCGGAAAGCAAAAATGGGTATGTTTGAAGGAATAGTAGTTCCAACAATGTTGTATGGTTGCGAGGCGTGGGCTATGGATAGAGTTGTGCGCAGGAGGATGGATGTGCTGGAAATGAGATGTTTGAGGACAATGTGTGGTGTGAGGTGGTTTGATCGAGTAAGTAACGTAAGGGTATGAGAGATGTGTGGAAATAAAAAGAGCGTGGTTGAGAGAGCAGAAGAGGGTGTTTTGAAATGGTTTGGGCACATGGAGAGAATGAGTGAGGAAAGATTGACTAAGAGGATATATGTGTCGGAGGTGGAGGGAACGAGGAGAAGTGGGAGACCAAATTGGAGGTGGAAAGATGGAGTGAAAAAGATTTTGTGTGATCGGGGCCTGAACATGCAGGAGGGTGAAAGGAGGGCAAGGAATAGAGTGAATTGGATCGATGTGGTATACCGGGGTTGACGTGCTGTCAGTGGATTGAATCAAGGCATGTGAAGCGTCTGGGGTAAACCATGGAAAGCTGTGTAGGTATGTATATTTGCGTGTGTGGACGTATGTATATACATGTGTATGTATATACATACTCTCCCCATCCTTGCCCACGACTTCCCTACCCTCCCCAACCTTACCCATGACTTCCCTACCCTCCCCATCCTTACCCACGACTTCCCTACCCTCCCCAACCTTACCCACGACTTCCCTACCCTCCCCATCCTTACTCACGACTTCCCTACCCTCCCCATCCCTCCTGATGACCACATGGAATCCTCAAGAGTCCAGGTATATCTCCTATGATGAATCTCAGGGGCGTCATGCCGCACCAGTCTTGAAAGGGTGATTGATTTCCTTCAGTTCCTATAGTGTCCATATCGCTATGATTCATATCTGTAATGAGCATATACTTTTTTTTCATCCCCGTGGATATTTGTCTTTGACGGCTTCCTGGTGAACGGCAAATTATTTTGATCGTTTGTTTGAACTGTCTTGTCCCGCGAATCTGTAAATACAGGAACGACCTACAGTGGGTTATGGTGGCCTATCCTTCTGTCCTGGCTCTTAGTCGTCAGCTGAGGGATTAGGTCAGTGTACTCCAGGATCGTACCGTCGTGTTCAAGCAGTTGAACAAAAGCCATATGCAAGACTTATCATGAGATTATTGTGACGCTGATCTAAGATTATGATAATGGAATAATCCACTTAGAATAAATCTCCAGTTGCAACCATATGATTAATCCCGCCTGCATTGTAATCCCCCTCGTCGCGGGTCGTCTTCAGGTAATCTCCCACGTACACGAGCGTAACTTCAACTTGACATTACGTCCTTAGCTACCCCGTCGTGACGTCCTCCTCATACCACCTCACAAACACCTCCCTCATACTTCCTCATGTTATCCTAAAGTACCGCCATACAGCCTGTCCGTAATGCTCCGTCCATTCCCCACGAACGCCACTTACAACCATATATACATCCACGTACGCATTCGTGTGCCCCAAGTTACCTATTCACGTGCCATTACGTACTGCTTGATGTGCTCCCACGTACCCCTTCTTTTGCCACTTCGTATATTCCCACGTACCACTTCATTTACCACTTCGTATACGCTTGCGTACCCCTTCATTTACCCCTACTTATACCCTTACATACTCCTTCATTCACCCCTTCGTATACCTCTACGTAGCCCTTCATTTATCCCATGGTATACCCCTACGTACCCCTTCACTTACCACTTCGTATGAGCCCACGTACCCTTTCATTTACTAATTCGTATAAGCCCACGCTCCCCTATATTTAAAACTTCGCATGAGCTCACGTACCCCTTCACGTACCACTTCGTATGAACCCACACACCCCTTCATCTACACCACGTTCCCTTTCACCTACCCCTTCGGATAATCCCACTTACCACATCCATGTAATTCATGTACCCCCTTCGTATACCCCCACGTTCCCTTTCGTTTACCCCTTAACTTACCCTTTCGTATAGGTCCACGTACCCCTTCATTTAACCCCACTTACCCATTCACTTACCCCCTTCGTATGCCCCGACCTACCCCTTCGTGTACCTCTTATGTACCCCTCCCACACCTGGACGCTGACCTCCACAGTCTCCCACGCCTCGTGAAATCCCGTCCTCCTCCTCCTCCTCCTCCTCCTCCTCCTCCTCCTACTCCCTCTCTCCCTCACCCAGGACACAGTCTCCCATGTTCTCCTGCCACGTAACCTCCCATGTACCAGCATATGATGGGCTTACACATACACGTGCAAGTAATCCCTACCAACAACCAGGTAATCCTAATCATGCCAGTCATCCCTACCAACAGGCAGGTAATCCTCCTCGCACTAGTAATCCTTACCAACAGGCAGGTAATCCTCCTCATACCAGAAATCTCTATACCAACACATTGATTAGCCCTTCACACCGATAATCCAGCCATTCGCATATCAGAAATCCCTCAGCCTTATACTTCTTCATAGACCAAAATTCCTTACAAACCTCTAACATACAATCCCGTTCCGACAGAAAAATCCCTACATACCAGCTCATAACATCTCGCATCGGCATGTAATCTCCGCTACCTACCTGAGGTAATTCCTGTGTACCACCACATAATTCCGCTACATAACAGCACATGATCTCCCACATACCAGACCTCCATAATCAATCACCTAATAATTACATAGAAATAAATCCCATATATACTAGACATTAAAACCCTTGTTCCATATGGTTAATCATCTTGTGTCCATTACCCACGGCCCACCAGTAATCCCATACATACTTTTGATCTTTCACATATACTAAATCCCCCCACGTCTAAAATCACCTCCTTGATCCACAAGTACAAAATCCCCCTCGTACATACAACTCCCCCCACCCCCCTTGACGTATCAATACAGAATCCCCCACGTTACCTACCGATAACTCCCACTCCCACATCTGCCACTCCTACGTCTTCCATTCCCACATCTTCCTCTCCCGTGCAGCCTCACAGGGGGGTAGCTGGCCCGGCCCACTGCGGCCCGATACAACCCGGTCCGGCCCGGGCCACGACCTGCGATAATTGCCCCTTGCCACACCCTACGTGTAAACAAGATACCTGGCAGAGGAGGCCCCCCTGGCTTGACCCCTCTGGCTGACCTCACGTGACCCAGAATGACTCTCGCCCACCTTAAGTCACCCTTAGAGGGCCATTTATAATTTGGGTTTTCTGGTAAGTCACGAACAAGTGCTGATGCGAGTAAGATTTATGACCAGAGGGAGTGAGCCTTCGTGCGGGTGAGAGGTGGGGGAGGCGAGGTCTTCCCACGAGAGGGAATTTTTGTCCTTATTCTCCAGTATATTTTGGCGGATGTTGGAGGGAATGTTGGTAACCCTTTCAGTATGACGGTACGATCCGAAGGTACGACGGTACGATCCGAAGGTTCGACGGTACGTTCCGAAGGTACGACGGTATGATCCGGAGGTGCGACGGTACGTTCCGAAGGTACGACGGTACGATCCGGAGGTGCGACGGTACGTTCCGAAAGTACGACGGTATGATCCGGAGGTGCGACGGTACGTTCCGAAAGTACGACGGTATGATCCGGAGGTGCGACGGTACGTTCCGAAGGTTCGACGGTACGATCCGGAGGGGCGACGGTACGATCCGGAGGTGCGACGGTAATGTTCCTGAAAGCGATGCTACGGTCCTTGAGCATGACGATACGACGCCTTAGCATGACGGTACCATCCTTGAGCACGATGGTACGATCCTTGAGCATGACGGTACGATACTTGAACACGATGGTACGATTTCTTAAGTATGACAGAACCATCAGTAAGCACGATGGTACGTTTCTTGGGTATGACGGTGCGATCCTTGAACACTGTCGTACGATACTTGAATACGATGGCACGACGTTACGATCTTTGAGCACGATGGTATGACGATGCGATTTTTGAGCGCGATGGTACGACGGTACGATCTTTGACCACGATGGTACGACAATGCGATCTTTCAGCACGATGGTGCGACTGTGTTATCTTTGAGCACGATAGTACGACGGTGCGATCTTTCAGCACGATGGTACGACTGTGCGATCTTTGAGCACGATAGTACGACGGTGCGATCTATGAGCACGATGGTACGACTGTGCGATCTTTGAGCACGATGGTACGACGGTGCGATCTTTGAGCACGATGGCACGACGGTGCGATCTTTCAGCACGATGGTACGACGGTGCGATCTTTCAGCACGATGGTACGACGGTGCGATCTTTCAGCACGATGGTACGACAGTGCGATCTTTCAGCACGATAGTACGACGGTGCGATCTTTGAGCACAATGGTACGACGGTGCGATCTTTCAGCACAATGGTACGACGGTGCGATCTTTGAGCACGATGGTACGACGGTGCGATTTTGAGCACGATGGTACGACGGTGCGATCTTTCAGCACGATGGTACGACGGTGCGATCTTTCATCACAATGGTACGACGGTTCGATCTTTGAGCACGATGGTACGACGGTGCGATCTTTGAGAACGAGTTACGACGGTACGATCTTTGAGCACGATGGTACGACGGTGCGATCTTTGAGAACGAGTTACGACGGTACGATCTTTGAGCACGATGGTACGACGGTGCGATCTTTCAGCACGATGGTACGACGGTGTGATCTTTGAGCACGATGGTACGACGGTGCGATCTTTCAGCACGATGGTACGACGGTACGATCTTTGAGCACGATGGTACGACTGTGCGATCTTTCAGCACGATGGTACGACGGTGTCATTTTTAAGCACGATGGTACGACGAAGCGATCTTTGAGCACGATGGTACGATCTTTCAGCACGATGGTACGACGGTGCGATCTTTGGGCACGATGGTACGACGGTGCGATCTTTGAGCACGTGGTACGACAGTACGATCTTTCAGCACGATGGTACGATGGTGCGATCTTTGAGCACGAGGTACGACGGTGCAATCTTTGAGCACGATGGTACGACGGTGCGATCTTTGAGCACGATGGTACGACGGTGCGATCTTTCAGCACGATGGTACGACGGTACGATCTTTGAGCACGATGGTACGACTGTGCGATCTTTCAGCACGATGGTACGACGGTGTCATTTTTAAGCACGATGGTACGACGAAGCGATCTTTGAGCACGATGGTACGATCTTTCAGCACGATGGTACGACGGTGCGATCTTTGGGCACGATGGTACGACGGTGCGATCTTTGAGCACGTGGTACGACAGTACGATCTTTCAGCACGATGGTACGACGGTGCGATCTTTGAGCACGAGGTACGACGGTACGATCTTTCATCACGATTTGTACGACGGTGCGATCTTTCAGCACATCGATACCATGAAGCATGAAATTAAGGTCTTAGAAAACAACGTTACAATTCGTGAATACGAAGTTACGACTCAACCGTGATGGTACGACCTTAGGCTATGACAACGTGACCTCAGTGTGATAAGTAAAGGTCAGGTAAAAAAGAATCATTTCCAAGGGTCGTATCGTCGTGCTCAAGGGTCGTACCGTCGTGCTCAAGGGTCGTACCGTCGTGCTCAACGGCCGTATCGTCGTGCTCAACAGCTACACCGTCGTGCTCAAGGGCCGTATCGTCGTGCTCAACGGCCGTACCGTCGTGCTCAAGGGTCGTTCCGTCGTGCTCAAGAATCGAACCGTTGAATCGTAGGCGGATATGATGCGAAGGAGGCGCACTGCTTCGTGCTGAAAGTCAGTTGGAGGCCAGTCATAAAGAATTCATTTCGCTGCCCAGAACAGTTTGGTAATACTAAAGTCAGTGCGTGGGATTAACATCTGGTGAATATCTTGAGAACTTCTTAGTTTTCTTTCAGGAATAGAATTGTGCGAATTAAAGATTTATGTTGCAGGTTGTAGCGGTAAACGTCGCTGACCGTGACGCATTCACGGGCCGCCCAGGGTCGATCGCATAGATTCGAATACTGGTTGCGGCAGTTGGTCCACAGTTGACCCAGATGTTCATCCTCACCTAGGGGTTGGTCGGTAAATTAGGCACCTGGCTTAGCTTGGATATATGTATACATATAGGGTTAATGAGATAGCGATGTATCGGCATTCATTTTCCCATTCTGTCTAAGAAAGGATGTTGTATTTAAGTATTTTCTGTACAGAAACGGATCCCATTAGTCTATAGTTAACTCTCCGGGTGATAAAGTCACTATTACCTTACTCTCCTCTAACTCTACTTTAGTTGATTTTGCGTAAAGTCATGCTTCCCCACTCTTCCCACTGAACCAATACAGTATCATATATTTTCCTTATTCAGAGTTCTCCTAGTATTTCCCCAGCTTTACTTGGGCAAGGCATACCTCCGCAAGACTATAGGGAGTGTGTCTTTGTGTCTGTCTAGAAAACAAATTCTTCCTTCTAGGAAGCATGTCTTGGTGCAGCCCATCCCTAAGAAATGAGACAGTTCTGACTCTTCAATCTATCACTCCAGTTGCTCTCATTTCTGCCTCCAGAGTCTTCGACACTCCCCTTAACCCTCACCTTCTCAAGACACAGAATATCATTCCTTTCCCTCGGTCTCCAGTGGGAGTCCCGCGGTACAACCTCTACTGGTGATCTGTCTCGTGTGACTCGTCTGTGGTCCTCCTCAGTCAGAGAATTTGATGAGTCTTTAGTAGTGATCTTTACTTTCTACACTTCCTTCTTCTTTGTTCTCTTATATATAGCTCCCAGCTCCCTCTATATTCGGTCAATTACAATGGTCGTTGATGGAGCGACTTCACCTGGTGTATCCACGGGGTTTTGTCCTGTCTCTTACTGAATGATCTCAGTTGAGTCTCAAACCCTCTTCACTCTTATGTTGATGATGCCACTCTACATACTCAGCTCACTTCTCCTCGCTTCTCACTCAGTAGACCTCGCAGTGCAAGGTCTACTGGTGATGTTCCCTGTGTGGCTCACCTCTGGTCCTCCTCTCATTCGGAGTTTAGTGTATCTTCCTTCATGTCACTCGACACCTTCAGAACATCAGACAGGGTGTGGCATCAACCGGTCTTCTAAATTTCATCTCTTTGGCATTTCTCCTTCACTCCATCGCAGTAGCCGCTTCCCTCCTTCTTTATTCTCTCGAGACTTGTGTTCCTCAGGGTTCCGTCCGTATCGCCAACCATTTTTCCCTCTCCCCACAAGTGATCTTTTTTCAACGTCTAATCTTATGCATTCTTATGCCGAGGATTTCACTCGACACACTTCAGCTCGCTTCTCCTCCCCTCTTGACTCCAAAACTTAAGATTATTCTTTCACTCGCTATATTTCCTCTCTTTAATCCGGGCGTGAGCTGCCTGGGGAAGCAGTAACACGATTGAATTCAACTGTGCAGAAATGCAGTTTCAACCTGTATGTTGCCCTAGATATCATTCATGTCCAGCTGTTGAACATCAAAACATTAGAATTCAGTCCTATGGTAACACAGACATGCTGGGCACAACCATCCCCTCGACTCTCATGGAAACGCCAGACTTCAAAAATATCGTAAAATCTATTCTAAATAGCTTGGGAGTATTACAGAGACGACGCAAGTATCATTCTTACGAGCAGACATGCCATGTCTACAGGGGTCTCGTTCACCCCCTACTTGGAGTACTGCTCGCACATCCAGCGTTGCTTTACTGCTGTCACCTGGGTACAACCATCCCTTTCGTTGTCTCTGTTCTTCAGGTATTATTTCTGCGTGTCTCCCGCCAAATAAGACTTAGACCCGACCTCCGTTGAACGCGACTGGCTGCTGCTTTCTGGGGTATCTGTGTGAGGAACGAGCAGTGCCAGGGTTGAACCATTGTGGTACCTTCTCCTCGCCTCGAGGAGTTAATGTTTGGGGTTCTCTTCCTTCTTCCTTCTTTCTTCCTTCTTTTTTCATTAATTTTTCCATTTCAAGTGACAGGTCTACGAACACCTTATGGGATCAACTTTATTTTCCTGTATTCCCTTTCCTCAAACTATTCAATATTCCGTTTTATCTGGGATGGTCACGAATATATATATATATATATATATATATATATATATATATATATATATATATATATATATATATATGTGTGTGTGTGTGTGTGTGTGTGTGTGTGTGTGTGTGTGTGTGTATGTATGTATGTATGTATGTATGTATGTATGTATGTATGTATACCCACACGTACATACATAATGTGGTAACGTGAACGTCATGACAAGAATGACCCAGGAATATGGTTGACTACACACCGTTACCTTAGTAAATCACTGGCGACTTTCCTTCCTTGATAGAGAAACGAATTCAAGAAAAAAAGAAAAGCATATACAAGAAAAAGATATATGTTGACTTCTCTCACTCGAGTCGAGCAATCGAATGAGAAAGAATTCCTTGATGTTTTGAATGGTAGGGAAGGTGTATAGAAGGGGGAATTTGTGGTGGGGAGGTGTATTAATAGCGGTTGTATGGTGGAGGGGTTTTATGGTAGGGGGTTTTGTGGTGAGTTGCACAGCTGGGAGTTGTATGGTGGAAAATTGTACGTTGGAGGTGTTATGTTGTGAGGGACTGAAAGTTGTGGCTTATTAGGTTAGACGATAAAGATGATAAAGAAGTTATTGGTGAGGAATTTTATTTACTGGAGCTGGGTGGTAAGGGATTGTATGGTAGGGAGTCAGGTGGTTGGGAATGGGTAAGGTTTATGGTGCGGAGTCAGTCGTATTAAGACCTTGCCTGATGAGTTTTCGGGTGGCAGATGAAGAATCAGAGTGTGTTTGTTTGTTTGTTTGTTTGTGTGTGAGTGTGTGTGTGTGTGTGTGTGTGTGTGTGTGTGTGTGTTATCGTCATTATGTGTTTCTGGGTCAGCGTGTAGAGATCAGCACCTGTACATTACCAGCTCCTGAGGTCACAAACCAACAGCATCTCTGTTGTGTTACCTTATGCACACGTGACGTATGCAGGACTTGCCATACGGGAAATGTTTTGAGGTTTCGTATTTCCCTTGTTTTGTCCGCCTGTTGTCTTGTTGAGGGATTTGATTATATATGCCTGGCTGGGTTTTGTATTGGATTCAGCTTTATGCTCGGTAGGGACTGTCTATAGTACATTGCACAACACATGGGAGGACGTGGAAAAGCCAGACAACAGAGGACCTGATGTTGTATGGCGAGGTTATCCAGTGGAAGAAATAGTATATATATATATATATATATATATATATATATATATATATATATATATATAGAAGAGGGCATGACTGTATAGCTGATGGAAGACACAGTGGGTAATGGAAATTAGTCCAGTGGGGCGTTGCTGACTTTGTGTTACCCAAGCAGGGGTTTTCTGGTGGATGTTTGTCCAGTGGAAGGTTCTCCAAAGAGGAATTATTCGATGGAGAGGGTTTCTCCAGTGAGAAATTATCTAGGGAGGTTTTTCTTTTTGTGGCCGTTCATCAAATTTCTGACAACAGAGAATGGTCAGTGAGCTGGTAATAACTGAACATAAATTACTATATAAATTACTATAGAAAATGAAAGCACCGGTTACAGGCATTAATGCCTACTCTTGAGCGGGTCTTGTTGACCGTCATTGAGTAATTGCGACTCACCACACATGGCTCGACCGATACTGGTCCTCGTCCTTGCTCTCTCCACTCCAACGGGATTCACAGACATAAATCAAACCTTCCCTTTGTTGGACACCAACCGTGTGATTCCTCACAGTTATCTCTGGGTCACCGTATTGTCTAAGGCTGCTTCATCTCTTCATCTCTGGGTCACCGTATTGTCTAAGGCTGCTTCATCTCTTCATCTCTGGGTCACCGTATTGTCTAAGGTTGCCTCATCTCTTCATCTCTGGGTCACCGTATTGTCTAAGGTTGCCTCATCTCTTCATCTCTGGGTCACCGTATTGTCTAAGGCTGCCTCATCTCTTCATCTCTGGGTCACCGTATTGTCTAAGGCTGCCTCATCTCTTCATCTCTGGGTCACCGTTTTATCTAAGGCTGCTTCATCTCTTCATCTCTGGGTCACCGTATTGTCTAAGGTTGCCTCATCTCTTCATCTCTGGGCCACCGTATTGTCTAAGGTTGCCTCATCTCTTCATCTCTGGGTCACCGTATTGTCTAAGGCTGCCTCATCTCTTCATCTCTGGGTCACCGTATCGTCTAAGGTTGCCTCATCTCTTCATCTCTGGGTCACCGTATTGTCTAAGGCTGCTTCATCTCTTCATCTCTGGTCACCGTATTGTCTAAGGCTGCTTCATCTCTTCATCTCTGGTCACCGTATTGTCTAAGGCTGCCTCATCTCTTCATCTCTGGTCACCGTATTGTCTAAGGTTGCCTCATCTCTTCATCTCTGGTCACCGTATTGTCTAAGGCTGCTTCATCTCTTCATCTCTGGTCACCGTATTGTCTAAGGTTGCCTCATCTCTTCATCTCTGGGCCACCGTATTGTCTAAGGTTGCCTCATCTCTTCATCTCTGGGCCACCGTATTGTCTAAGGCTGCCTCATCTCTTCATCTCTGGTCACCGTATTGTCTAAGGCTGCTTCATCTCTTCATCTCTGGTCACCGTATTGTCTAAGGCTGCTTCATCTCTTCATCTCTGGTCACCGTATTGTCTAAGGCTGCTTCATCTCTTCATCTCTGGTCACCGTATTGTCTAAGGCTGCTTCATCTCTTCATCTCTGGTCACCGTATTGTCTAAGGCTGCTTCATCTCTTCATCTCTGGTCACCGTATTGTCTAAGGCTGCTTCATCTCTTCATCTCTGGTCACCGTATTGTCTAAGGCTGCTTCATCTCTTCATCTCTGGGCCACCGTATTGTCTAAGGCTGCTTCATCTCTTCATCTCTCTCTCTCTCTTCTCTCTCTCTCTCTCATCTTCTGACCGCCACCATCATCTCATCACCTTCACCTGCCACTATCATCAGTCACTTGGACGTTCCCCTATATTCTTCACTATCACTCATCACTTGTTGCATCTCTCGAGTCCTCTACTTTCGCCCGTCACCTTCATTTTCACCTGTCACCTTCACCCGCCTTACGACCTGAGTCGCTAATACTTTCCTCCTCTCACTTTCCCATGCCATTGCCACTTGCCACACAAGTCACTTGGATGTGACACCTTCAATTGTCATAACCTGCCAGACTCACTTCCCAGCACATTCCCTTGCCTGATTCCCTAAGCTCACTCTGGCCTACCCATTTTCCCAGACACTGTCGTGACTGGTTACCCCAGTACACACACATACACTGTGCCTGTCTGGCACATTTCTCAAGCTGGCTCGGTCCTTGCGTTCACTTCCCCCATACACACTCCCCAGCACTTTTTTCAGTGACTGGTTCTCTCAGCTCAGTGCCTAGTAGATCCCGAGGTACTTACCCCATCCCACTTCCTAGCTCACTCCATTTTCTCATTTCACCGCCCCACTCCCCAGCGCATCCCCAGCTTACTCCTAGGGCAAACGTCTGTAGCTCTCTGCCCCAGCACTCACCCCAGTTCACTGCCAAGTACAAACAGACCCCTGCCCAACCCTAACTCATACTCTCTCTCTCTCTCTCTCTCACTCTCTCTCTCTCTCCTCTCTCTCTCTCTCCTCTCTCTCTCTCTCTTCTCTCTCTCTCCTCTCTCTCTCTCTCTCATCTCTCTCTCTCTCTCATCTCTCTCTCTCTCTTCTCTCTCTCTCTCTCTCTCTTCATCACCCCTACTGTATCACTCCTTTTCAACCATCCTTTTTCGTACGTTGTGATGTTGATGTTGCTTCCTTCACCCTCTTCTACAGGCATTGTTTCCGCCTCTGCTCTCGTTAGCTGTCTGCGTGTGACCCAGCCCCATTGACCGTAACCCAACGGCATGCGATTTTATGCTGGTTCCCATAGTTTTTTTTTTTGTGATACCTCCTCCTTATCCTCGTACAATGAGCCCTACGCACCAGCCTTGTCTCAGGCAAAGTCCCTTCGTAGGTATTCGTAAATGAACCTTCAGAATTCTCTTCTGCCTTTTGTCTTTCCTTCATTCCTATGACCTTTCCACCTTTAAAAAGTCAGGACTGCAAACGCCTGAAGAGCTCAGATCAGTGCCTGATGCATTTTGCTCTCCCTTCATACACTTTGTTAACCTTTCATCCAAGGGCACAATTTTGTCCATGTTGACTGTGATATATATATATATATATATATATATATATATATATATATATATATATATATATATATATATATATATACACACACATCACTGATTAAGAATCTCTGTACTTTAGCTCTTCATTTAGAATGACCAGCAACTCAAAAGGAGAGACTGTTGAGACTTATATGAGAGAGGTAAGTAAACACATCTGTTCTAAGAGTGAATTTACTTCTCTGGAAAATGACATCAGCGTGAGGAACCGCACCAACTTGGGGAGGCAAGTTCATTACCAAGGCTCAGCAGGAGATAAATATGTTATAGTGCTGAGACCATTCCCCAATTTCTTCAAGCTTCAGGTCTGTTTTTGTTGGATGGGAGACTGCGATACCTGTCACTGACTCTCCTTATACAAACAGATCAGGAAAGCCATTATGCTGAAGCAAACATATTTTTTTTTCTCTCTCTCTCTCTTTCCCCAATATCTTTCTCGTCTTTTCGATCAGTTCCGTCCATTCCGTTTATCTGATGCGGCAAATGACATGGGAAGCTACTGACCCCATGACCTCAGATGTATTTCCACACAGATACTAATATTTAGCTATCTCTGTCCATCTCTTTACCACCACCTTGTATCACTTAATCTATACATATCCACTTGACACATGTCTGATTTACCTCTCTCTCTCTCTCTCTCTCTCTCTCTCTCTCTCTCTCTCTCTCTCTCTCTCTCTCTCTCTCTCTCTCTCTCTCTCTCATCTTCTGACCGCCACCATCATCTCATCACCTTCACCTGCCACTATCATCAGTCACTTGGACGTTCCCCTATATTCTTCACTATCACTCATCACTTGTTGCATCTCTCGAGTCCTCTACTTTCGCCCGTCACCTTCATTTTCACCTGTCACCTTCACCCGCCTTACGACCTGAGTCGCTAATACTTTCCTCCTCTCACTTTCCCATGCCATTGCCACTTGCCACACAAGTCACTTGGATGTGACACCTTCAATTGTCATAACCTGCCAGACTCACTTCCCAGCACATTCCCTTGCCTGATTCCCTAAGCTCACTCTGGCCTACCCATTTTTCCCAGACCACTGTCGTGACTGGTTACCCCAGTACACACACATACACTGTGCCTGTCTGGCACATTTCTCAAGCTGGCTCGGTCCTTGCGTTCACTTCCCCCATACACACTCCCCAGCACTTTTTTCAGTGACTGGTTCTCTCAGCTCAGTGCCTAGTAGATCCCGAGGTACTTACCCCATCCCACTTCCTAGCTCACTCCATTTTCTCATTTCACCGGCCCCACTCCCCAGCGCATCCCCAGCTTACTCCTAGGGCAAACGTCTGTAGCTCTCTGCCCCCAGCACTCACCCCAGTTCACTGCCAAGTACAAACAGACCCCTGCCCAACCCTAACTCATACTCTCTCTCTCTCTCTCTCTCTCTCTCTCTCTCTCTCTCTCTCTCTCTCTCTCTCTCTCTCACAGACCTTCCCAGCCTCGCCACACCCTAGGTCAAGAGGTGCCTGACCTAACTTGCTCCCTGCTGGCCTGACCCGCCCCAATACGTAACTCCACCTCCAGTGTTCTCTGGTCGAAATGTTAGGTGGCCGAACCCCCCCCTCACCTTAATCATCGCCAGCAAATAATATTCAGCACTCAAGAAAATGAACAACAATATCTTGATATCATCTGTAGTTAGTTAGAATGAAGAGTGGTGGCGTTGTTCGTAACATATCTCTCGATTTATGTTTTTTTTTTTCCTCTCTCTGTTATCGCTTCGATGGCTTCGTATTTTGTAACTGGTTCGGTCCTGATGCGAGCTCACACTGGCGGAGCCGACCGTCTAGCACCACCCAACTCCCCATTATCGTACTGTAAACATACGACGTCCGTGATCCCTGCCTCCCAACTCGGTCCGAATTCAACCAAGACCCTCACTTGGCCGACCCCCGTCGTCCGGTATAGCTAACCTCATCGTCTGAATCCTCCGTTGGGCTGACCCTTGATCTGGCACCTTACCACTCCTTTTGAACCTTACCCACCCACCCACCCACACTGTTCCGGCTCCTCCAGGGCTCATCCCTGTCCTTCTGAATCCATGCCGAACCTTGGTGCACTATCCACAGCCTCTCCTGGACTGACCTCTGCCAGCTCGAGGACCTACTCCACCTATCCCATCCCCTCTAACCATTCTATACACAGCCTCCTCCTCGTCCTTCCCCCCATCCCATCCCCATCCCCAGGACCGAGCCAACCTGCTACAGGGCCTCTTATTTTCCTAACCCAACCCTTAACTAACCACACCGCTCACACCCTCACCAGGACCGGGCCCTCCCTACTCATGAGCCTCGTCCCTCTATCCCAACACCTACCCAACACATGGGAAGGATGGGTAACAGGAGACCTGATGATCCTTGACGGGGTCATCAGACGGAGTTCCTAATCTTATTAGAGACGGAGATTGAATTGTAAAGTAGAAAGTACTTCCCCCCACCCACCAACCCATTCACCCACCGCTCCCTCTGACACAACACTTGGCAGGAAAATAGCTAAGAGGGAGGACTGGAGGTATACTGCCGTTGAAATTCCATATGAATGTGTGAATGGGAAAGATAACCAATACTGATACTGTGGAATACACCGTAAAATGAAGCTCAAATCTGTAATAGAATAAAATTGAAATGAATTATGCGCTTATAAGAAGTTCAGATGCCCGTTCTTCTTTCTTGGACAAAATTGTTTGCAGTTAATATCATTAAAGTTATTTTCTGACTTTGATATAAAGATAATGATGGTCTTCGCCTTAGCAACGACTGGCGGGACAGTGTTCCAGTATTCTACAACTCCACAGCTGAAAAAAAAAAACTTTTGTCCACGTTTGCATGACGTCTTTTTCACTCTAATTTCATGTCGTTTTTTCTGGTCGTTCAATCGTTGTGTATCTTGAAAAGATTGTTGTGTGTTGTATTGTTGATAGTGAGTAGTTGGTACATCTTTGCTGGATCTCCTTGGAGTTTACTTTTTTTAGAGAAAATGATATTTTGTCTCTGTATGTCTCCTTATCAGTCTTAGATTTTAAGCGACGGAATTGGTTTTGTTGCTCTTCTTTGCATGCGTTCAATTTTTTCATCGTCCTTGATCGAGTTTCGTAAACAGAGGTGAAGTGCAAATCCTAAATGAGGTTTAACTAGGATGTTGGACAGAATATGTTATGTGTCCTTCGTTATATTGTTTACATTTTTGACTGAAATCTAACATTGTTCGTTTTATTACACGAAACAAGGAATTTCTTTATCTAATGTCCATCATGATTGACCATCTCACCAAGATACCTAGTGCTGGCTGAACGAGTATGTCATATACGAAATATACATTTTGTTTTACAGTGAGATATACAATGTTACTTTGGACTTGCCTGCACTGAAGTCCATTTACCATGTTTTTCAACACCCCCATCAGTTTATCGGAATCTCTCTCAAACCTTATGCAGCTCTCTTATGACTGGGGTATGATTCCTAATTTTTGGTGTCATCGCCAAAGCTGGAAATCTCCCTCCAGTGAGTCCTGTGCCCAGATCATGGGTCCGAGACCTGAGGTTAACGGTACCTTGGCTGTCACACTGATCGAGTAAGATGCGTCCCCGTGTAATTCCTTTCCCAGTTTGCTGTCCATTCGTAAGTAAGACGCCCTGTGTTGTGTAATGTGATGGTAGGTAAAGTCTCGTATGTGGAGTTTTGGCGAATGGCTTTTGGAAATGCAATCATATAACATCTGAGAGTATTTAAGGATCCTGATTATCCCAGAACAATTGTCTAGGAAAGAGGCCTGGCCCCACGAGCTCTTTCTCAAGGTAGCTGCAGCCCAGGGCTACGATACTTCCAATATCAGGGGTGTATACGTAGACCTCTCTTGTAGTGAGATGTTCTTTGCGAGACTGTACTCCAAGTGATACAGCCTCGTCAAAGGTGATTTTTCACTCATGCTGTACTCCTGCAGGCGGAGCCCAATGATATATATATATATATATATATATATATATATATATATATATATATATATATATATATATATATATATACTTGATCGCTGTCTCCCGCCTTAGCGAGGTAGGGCCATTAGAAAGAACAGACACACTCACATACACATATTTATACATACGCGCACGTACACGCACTTTTATATATATATATATATATATAGATATATATATATATATATATATATATATATATATATATATATATATATATATATATATATATATAAATGCGTATATATATACACATGTAAATATTTATCCATTTTCGATGCCACCCACTCCACAGGAACCAGCACAAATCCCTGATGGAAAATGAAAAAAAGGTATGTACATTCTTTCTCCCCTGTATACGATCGCCGCTCCCTGCATCGGCGAGGTAGCGCCAGAAAACACGATTAAAGGCAACATACGCTCACACTCATTCTCTAGCTGTCATGTATAATGCACCGAAACCACAGCTCCATATATATATATATATATATATATATATATATATATATATATATATATATATATATATATATATATATATATATGTATATATAAAGAATTCTGTTGGATCCGTGATACATGATCTATTGTTTCGGAACTCATGCTGATAATCGATGATCAATTATTCTTCTAAGAGTTTAGCTTCTATCATTAATCATTGTCTCTGACATTTTACGTAAAACTGAAGATTGATCGGATGGTGGTCTGGTGAAACACGTTTTCTACCTTCACCTTGATGGACACGGGTTACATCGCCTTTCACTTTCGCCTCTTACAGCGACCTGTTGAAAGTTTTAATGATCCATAATGCTATTGGTCACGTTTACTTCTTTTAAGTAACTTTTTAAAGGGGATGTAAATAGGGTTATTGACTTTACATTATTGGTTTCTCACTGGATGAAGTGCGTTTCGTGGCTTTAAATGTTATCATGTATGTCTAATCTGTCGTTTCTGCCCCCGGAAACCCGTTTTTTGTTTTCATGGTATATCTAAGGAAGTTTCAGTAGTAAACACCGATTCAGATTACTTAACTGAAATGGAAACCATAACTTTATCAGTATGAGTTAAGGTACCCTGACTGCCCTAATCTTTCGTAGGGTCTCCTCTAATCTTTCTCGAACCACATTGTTTGTTTCGAACCTGAACAACCACTATACTGTAGTCTGCAGTGTTCCTAACCTTGATCTGTATTTTGTGTGTCATATCCTCTAATTTAACCCCCCCCCCCCTCCAGCAACACAGCCTATTCCTATATTTGTTTCTCCGGCAAAACCCAGCGCGTAGGCGCTTGACGAAAGACCCCCCGGCGATAAAAGAGATGCTAGCTAGGCTTGCCCTCCGCTGCGTCTTTAAATGCCAGAAACATAATTATAGTCTTATTCACCCGTGTGTTTGCTCTTCCCATGACCCCCTTATCGGTTCTAACCTTTTGGAAATTATCGATGTTGTCGAACGGCAACTCTTCCTAGCTTCTAGATATCCCAGCTCACTCGTAACTTCCTCCTTCAAACTGCACGGTCCTCCTGCATCGCTCTCGGGTACCCTCAGCCTACTACTGACACTCTCAGCAGCTTCACTATCGCCACTGATCTCCTCTGACGACCTGGTGTTATGTAGATCACAAAAGAAGCAAAGTATATTTACCTTCATCCTTTAGTGGAGACCTCTTTTGTTAATGCACGGTAGTATTGTGGACAGGCGGAGTTAGTTGCTTGAGACGGCTCTGAAATGGCCAAGGGCCACACTCGTGGGGTGGAGATGAGTAAGGCGTCTGTCCTTGAGCAAGGTTACGTGTGAGAGCCTCAGCAGGCAACATCTGGCGCACGACTACGCTTCCGTATCCTCACACTCGGTGGAATTTTACACAACGCTGATAGTTATGATGACAGGTATGGTCTGGTCTGGCTGGATATGACCTGGCTCAGACGGGTGTGACTTGGACGATGTGTGACCTCATTAGGATGGTAATGACCTGCCTTGGGCAGCTGTGACTTGGTTTGGACGATTATGACCTGGCTTGTATGAGTATAACCTAACTTGAATGGGTATGACTAGGCTCATAGGGATATGACTTGGTTTCGATGGGTATGACCTGACATAGAGGTGTGTGACCTGGTCTGAACAGTTATGGCCTGGATTGAACGAGTATGTCCTCACTCAAATGGGTATGACCTAGCATGGTCTAATATGCCATGGCTTGGACGGGTATAACCTAGCTTGGCTGGATTTGACCTAGCTTGGCCGGATTTGACCTAGCTTGGCCGGACTTAACCTAGCATGGACGGATGTGACTTGGCTCTGATGGGTATGACCTGGTTTGAAAAGATATAACCTGGCTTTGATAAGTATAGCCTGTCTTGGATGGATACGTCGTGGTTTGAACAGGTATGTCTTGAATATCATCATAATACAGACAACACTACATTACACCCATGTCTAGTGGTATGTTCCCAGTACACCTCCTTATATTCCAGTTTACCCTGATGCTGCACAGTACATGATGATCTGGAAACAGTGCCCCTACGGTGCACTGTCGTGTACACCCCTAGTACATAGTAATACATTCCAATGCACTTCAGTACATTTCACAGCTTATCAGAAGACTCCAGGAAGCACCGGTACAATCTTGAATATCTCAGTGTCATCTGGCGAGTACCAGTACACACAAGTACACATGATTGAACTAGTAACTCCTAGTATCCTCTACTGTACATTAGTACACCAGTGAATATCACTGCAGTTTAGTACATTCCAGTATATGTCAAGTGTGCTCAGAGATATATGATTTCAGTAACCAAGGACAGTAATATATATATACCTTCTGCTGAACTCCAGCACACATGAATACACACTAGTACATATCACTGCACCCACTTATCCTTTTGAGTACACACCAATGCACTCCACTGTACTACCTGTAAGCACGAGTACATTTCAGTACTCCCTACCACACGGCAGTACACCCCAGTGTCATCCCGAGATACACTGTACTGTTGCAGATAACACCCGTACCTGTATAAGGTGTTTAAGTCTTGTATGTACTGCAGGGTACTAAAGTGTACTACAATACACTAGTGTAGACTCCCTTTGCACGGTAGCACATTTAAGTACCACAGGGTACACCCTAGTGTACCACACCCTACACTGGTGTGTGTGTGTGTGCTTCTCATTACAGTATGGTACAGCAAGGTACAGTACCTGATATGCCCGGTGGCCACAATACAGTCCAACCCACCTAGGGCCGCCAGCCCTCGCCACACCTCGTCTTCGTCAGTCATCGTCATTGACGCCTCCACCACCCACTCGTCCTTTACTTTATCACTATGTACCTGCCAACCCGCATGACACGACCTTGGTCAAGACGTTACAGGCAATGTTACTGAAACTGGAGTGTACGTAAATGTAGGTGAGTAAGAGGCAAGGTACAGAATGTGGGCTTGAGCGGAGGGGGAGGGGGGGGGCTCTATGTACACAGTAAATGCCTTATCAGGGACGTCGGGTGATCATTTAGAGCGATCTGTGCCACATATGGCGCGCACCGTAGCGACCCCAGCCTTCGGGGTAACCACAGTGTTGGTTTGATGGTAGCTCAGACCATTTCTCCCTATAGGGCCATCCCAGAGTCATTAGTGGTCCCACATTCTCCTCCTGGTTGTTGGCGCTGGGGCCGCCCTTCTTCCCCCACACTCGTCCTCTCCAGGTACATTGGGGTCGATGGTGGGAGGATGGGAGGAGGTCTCATGCAGTGAGTCGCGGCTGACTCCACCTCCCACCAGCCGTGTGTCAACAAACATGCTCGCTGTTGACGGGAGGACCCCCTTCTCCTGGCCCAACCCCACAACCTCCAAGGTCCTGGGTAGTGTTGCTGAGGCCGGCTGGTGGGTGGCAGGTGGGCTGGTACGGTCTCGAGGGTGACCATTGTGGTCTTGTCATGTGAGACGGTATGGGATGGGTTGTCATGGTGTGTGATGATAGGATGGGTTGTCATGATGTGGCTTGATAGGATGGGATGTCATGGTGTGGCATGACACGGTAGCATGACGAGGTAGGCTGGCACGATGCGCAGTGACTTGGCGGACAGGCCTGGTGACAGTTTGGCTAGACAGAATAGCGAGTCGAAAAGGAATACAGTCTCACCATGAAAAATGAGAAGCTGGTTTTAAAACTTAAGGGCTTAAACTCAACCATTACCTGCATATTCTCTCTCTCTCTCTCTCTCTCTCTCTCTCTCTCTCTCTCTCTCTCTCTCTCTCTCTCTCTCTCTCTCTCTGGCTCTCGCTCTCACAACCTGGAGATAAACACTTTGTATGAACTAAAGGAGTGTGATTATGTACGTGAGACTATCAGAAGAAATAAACTCAAGCGTTAGATTTATATACGAGAAAGTCAAAAGCAGCAAACGAGGTTCACAGGAGGTAGTTAGAATATACCAGTATTGTTACCTCACCACAGTAGAGTACATCCTGTACCCCCAGAAGCAAATGGTTTCCTCGCATGGCACCCAGGAAGTAAATCGTTTACTCTCATGGAACGCCATGTTGTAAATCATTTATCCTCATGGCAACCAGGAGGTATATCATTACTCTGACAGCACCCAAGAAGTAAATCATTTACTCTCATGGTACCCAAGAAGTAAATCGTTAACTCTCATGGCATCCAAGAGGTAAATCATCTACTCTCATGGCACTCAAGAGGTAAATCGTTTACCCTCATGGTACCCAAGAAGTAAATCGTTTACTCTCATGGTACCCAAAAGGTAAATCATTTCGCTCGTCTATCATAAATTTCCAGTTGTTTAAAGGTACCTTTTATATATATCCTGGGGGCAGGAAGTGTGTAAAGATACCCCTTATCATCCGGTCATTGTGAGGTGGGCAAGAGGGAGGAAGATAACCTAGGGTACAGCAGAGAGGTAGTCATTGCTTGCGCTCCCCAGTCACCAGGGGGTAGCGGCATTCCAGTGATAGTGTGTATATATATATATATATATATATATATATATATATATATATATATATATATATATATATATATATCTTATTATACATAATCGCTGTTTCCCGCGTCAGCGAGGTAGCGCCAGGAAACACACAAAGAATAGCCCATCCACTCATATATACACATATTTATATGCATAAACGCCCACACACGCACATATACATACACATATGCAGACATTTCATACATACACATGTACATATTCATACTTGCTTGCCTTCATCCACTTCTATCGCTATCACGCCCCACAGGAAAACAGCATCACTATATATATATATATATATATATATATATATATATATATATATATATATATATATATATATCGAGGATGTAAGGCATGCGTACGTGTAGGAAGAGAGGAAAGTGATTGGTTCTCAGTGAATGTAGGTTTGCGGCAGGGGTGTGTGATGACTCCATGGTTGTTTAATTTGTTTATGGATGGGGTTGTTAGGGAGGTAAATGCCAGAGTTTTGGAAAGAGGGGCAAGTATGAAGTCTGTTGGGGATGAGAGAGCTTGGGAAGTGAGTCAGTTGTTGTTCGCTGATGATACAGCGCTGGTGGCTGATTCATGTGAGAAACTGCAGAAGCTGGTGACTGAGTTTGGTAAAGTGTGTGGAAGAAGAAAGTTAAGAGTAAATGTGAATAAGAGCAAGGTTATTAGGTACAGTAGGGTTGAGGGTCAAGTCAATTAGGAGGTGAGTTTGAATGGAAAAAACTGGAGGAAGTGAAGTGTTTTAGATATCTGGGAGTGGATCTGGCAGCGGATGGAACCATGGAAGCGGAAGTGGATCATAAGGTGGGGGAGGGGGCGAAAATTCTGGGGGCCTTGAAGAATGTGTGGAAGTCGAGAACATTATCTCGGAAAGCAAAAATGGGTATGTTTGAAGGAATAGTAGTTCCAACAATGTTGTATGGTTGCGAGGCGTGGACTATGGATAGAGTTGTGCGCAGGAGGATGGATGTGCTGGAAATGAGATGTTTGAGGACAATGTGTGGTGTGAGGTGGTTTGATCGAGTGAGTAACGTAAGGGTAAGAGAGATGTGTGGAAATAAAAAGAGCGTGGTTGAGAGAGCAGAAGAGGGTGTTTTGAAGTGGTTTGGGCACATGGAGAGAATGAGTGAGGAAAGATTGACCAAGAGGATATATGTGTCGGAGGTGGAGGGAACGAGGAGAAGAGGGAGACCAAATTGGAGGTGGAAAGATGGAGTGAAAAAGATTTTGTGTGATCGGGGCCTGAACATGCAGGAGGGTGAAAGGAGGGCAAGGAATAGAGTGAATTGGAGCGATGTGGTATACCGGGGTTGACGTGATGTCAGTGGATTGAATCAAGGCATGTGAAGCGTCTGGGGTAAACCATGGAAAGCTGTGTAGGTATGTATATTTGCGTGTGTGGACGTATGTATATACATGTGTATGGGGGGGGGGGGTTGGGCCATTTCTTTCGTCTGTTTCCTTGCGCTACCTCGCAAACGCGGGAGACAGCGACAAAGTATAATAAAATAAAATAGTATATATATATATATATATATATATATATATATATATATATATATATATATATATATATATATATATATATATATATATATATATATATCCCTGGGGATAGGGGAGAAAGAATACTTCCCATGTATTCCCTGCGTGTCGTAGAAGGCGACTAAAAGGGGAGGGAGCGTGGGGCTGGAAATCCTACCCTCTCGTTTTTTTTTTTTAATTTTCCAAAAGAAGGAACAGAGAAGGGGGCCAGGTGAGGATATTCCCTCAAAGGCCCAGTCCTCTGTTCTTAACGCTAACTCGCTACAGCGGCAAATGGCAAATAGTTTGAAAGAATATATATATATATATATATATATATATATATATATATATATATATATATATATATATATATATATAAATATATATATATATATATATATATATATATATATATATGTATATATATATATATATATATATATATATATATATATATATATATATATATATATATATATGTTTATATATTTGTTATTCATTATACTTTGTCGCTGTTTCCCGCGTTAGCGAGGTAGCGCTATGAAACAGACGAAAGGATGGCCCAACCCACCCACCTGTACACGTATATACATACACGTCCACACACGCACATATACATACCTATACATCTCAACGCATACACACAGACATATACATAATTCATACTGTCTGCCCTTATTCATTCCCCCGTCGCCACCCCGCCACACATGAAATGACAACCCCCTCCCCCCGCATGTGCGCGAGGTAGCGCTGGGAAAAGACAACAAAGGCCACATTCGTTCACACTCAGTCTCTAGCTGTCATGTATAATGCACCGAAACCACAGCTCCCTCTCCTCATCCAGGTACCACAAAACTTTCCATGGTTTACCCCAGACGCTTCACATGCCCTGGTTCAATCCATTGACAGCACGTCTACCCCGGTATACCACATCGTTCCAATTCACTCTTTTCCTTGCACGTCTTTCACCCTCCTGCATGTTTAGGCCCCGGTCACTCAGAATCTTTTTCACTCCATATTTCCACCTCCAATTTGGTCTCCCACTTCTCCTCGTTCCCTCCACCATGTATATATGTATATGTATACATATATACATATACATGTATGTATGTATGTATATGTATATATAATCTTTGCTAGTAAAAGAAGTTGGTGTGTGTTCCCAGATACATACTAGCTCTTCACACTCGCCCGTATTTCAGGGAAAGCCACTGCATCACAGCGCACGTTTTCTAAGGTTCAAGTGGTTCAGTATTCCTCGTAATCCAGTGTATGGGGACGACGAGGATCTGGCATCAGTACGAAGATTCACAGGCTCGTGAACAGGAGATCCGACGCCTTACCCCACCAACACCATCACCTCTCCTCCCTGTTGCCGTTGCCGCGCGCTCATGCACTGGCATCATTTCAATTTCGCAAATCAAATAACATCCATCAGAGAGGGAACGGCCCCTATGAGGTCGTTAGCTTGGCATCCCCCGTTTATTTACCGCTGGTTGAACGGGCCGTAATGAGCGAGGGTCGGACACGTTGCTCTGATTGAAGCCTCATTCTTCGCCGCCCCAATGAGATACTTACGACGCTTCGACCGAGGGGTTATGATGTGTACGATGCCGTTGTGTACTTAACTCGTGGGGTTGACTCTCTCTCTCTCTCTCTCTCTCTCTCTCTCTCTCTCTCTCTCTCTCTCTCTCTCTCTCTCTCTCTCTCTCTCTCTCTCTCTGTGCCTGACCTGAGACGAGACGTGAGAGAGTCTCGTGGCAGTGACCTCTTGCATGAGACATGGGAGAGTTTTACGTCCGCATGACCCTCTCGACTGACATGACCTCTCGCTAGTATGACCTCTTGACTGGGACGTGGGAGACCGTTATACCTGTATGGCCTCTTAACTGACATGACTTCTTACCTGTATGACCTCTTGGCTGACATGACCTCATGCCTGAGACATGGGAAAATTATATACTCGAAAGATCTCTTGACTGACATGACATGGTAGAGTTTCATACCTGAATGGCCTCTTGAGGGACATGAGCTCTGTGGCGCCCCTTGAAAGAAACGCAGAGAATCGTATCTTTACGACTCCTCTATACGAGCTTCGTCTTACCGAGGGTTGCAGAGGCCTCGCACCCTTGCTACGTCTTCACCAGGAAGCAGACCAGCCTCTTGACTGCCATACACACGACGATAAGTCCTGGGGGCAGAGACCCGACACAATTGCTTCCCCAGAACGGCCGTGATGTAAGAGACTCTTTTACTAGGAAGACCACCTGCCTCTGGCCTGGGAGAGCCAGATTTAGAAGCCGTTGGGTCGAAATTTCACCTCCAACACGACCTATTGCTATAGACTGGACGACTCCTTGCGTGGGCACGACCCCTGGGTATGACGGAGGATCTGATTTTTGCATACGATTTATTTCTTGGGTAAGGTTGTGAAAATCCTCCGGCCTGCACGACCTCGCAACAGGCCCGGGCAGTACCAGCGCTCCTGTTGAATCCCAGGATATAGTACAAAGGCGACTGAGTAGTGAGACACACCAGCACCCGCTCACCAGCCATCATAGAAAGTCGTTCGGGATCGTCCTGAGGAAACGCTGCCGTACGACCTCCGCATGCAGAGCACGAGCTCCGGTGTCTCCAGGGTGGCTGAGAGAGATATTAGAGGCGAAGTGAATACTATAAAGTGATCAGGAGAGTTGATGATGGTATGTATGTGTACTCGGCCACCGGGGCTGAGCCCCCGGAGAAAATGGTCACCGAAGACACAAGAGACGCTGATGGTGCTTATCTGTAGGACATTACAGTACTGGTGTAGAGTGTGAGGACATTACAGTCAGTAATCGTGTACAGCGTGAGGACATTACAGTCAGTAATCGTGTACAGCGTGAGGACATTACAGTCAGTAATCGTGTACAGTGTGAGGACATTACAGTCAGTAATCGTGTACAGTGTGAGGACATTACAGTCAGTAATCGTGTACAGTGTGAGGACATTTCATTACAACGCAAAGGGTAAGAAAAAATCCATGATTGTAAATCCTGTTATCATTTAATACCAAAAGGTGATTAATATAATCCTGTTGTCAGCTGGATGATCATCATGTGGCTGTCAGGTTTATGCCTTCCTCTCCCTGCGGTGTAATTGCCTCTGTTGATAAAACTGAATCTCCCTTAATAATGGTGCGGTTCCCCACACTGATATCAACGCCCCTTCTTGCATGGATATCAAGATCACTTGATGATTTGAACTTCCTCTCCCAGATGGATGATTAGACCCATGATTAGGGTTAATAGTGTGACTTCCCGACCCACTAGTGGGACTGTCTGTGCAGGGGAGGAGGAAGGTCGTCCTGAACAGACAGAAGAACACCAACAGCGACAGAACCAACACCAACAGCTGTATTATCAGCAACAGCAGCAACAACAACAACATCATCAACAACAACAGCAGGGGGAGCAACAGCAACAACAACAACATCATCAACAACAACAGCAAGGGGAGCAACAGCAGAGGGAGCAGCAGCTGCATCAGTAACAGCAAGGGGAGCAGCAGCAGCAACATCAGCAGAGTTAGTAGCAGCATCAACAACAGCAGGAGCAGCAGCATCAACAACAGCAGGAGGAGTAGCTGCATCAACAACAGCAGGGGGAGCAGCAGCATCAACAACAGCAGGGGGAGTAACTGCATCAACAACAGCAGGGGGAGTAGCTGCATCAACAACAGCAGGGGGAGCAGCAGCATCCACAACAGCAGGGGGAGCAACAGCATCAACAACAGTATGGAGAGCAGGAGCATCAATAACAGCAGGGGGAGTGTCTGCATCGACAACATCAGGGGAAGCAGCAGCATCAACAACAGCAGGGGGAGCAACAGCATCAACAACAGCAGGGGGAGTAGCTGCATCAACAAGAGCAGGGGGAGCAGCAGCATCAACAACAGCAGGGGGAGCAGCAGCATCAACAACAGCAGGAGGAGTAGCAAAATCAACAACAGCAGGGGGAGCAGCAGCATCAACAACAGCAGGGGGAGTAGTAGCATCCACAACAGCAGGGGGAGCAGCAGCATCAACAACAGCAGGGGAAGTAGCAGCATCAACAACAGCAGGAGGAGTAGCAAAATCAACAACAGCTGGGGGAGCAGCAGCATCAACAACAGCAGGGGGAGCAGCTGCATAAACAACAGCAGGGGGAGCAGCAGCAGCAACAACAGCAGGGGAAGCAGCAGCATCAACAATAGCAGGGGGAGCAGCATCAACAACAGCAGGGGGAGCAGCAGCATCAACAACAACAGGGGGAGTAGTAGCATCCACAACAGCAGGGGGAGCAGCATCAACAACAGCAGGGGGAGCAGCAACATCAACAACAACAGGGGGAGTAGTAGCATCCACAACAGCAGGGGGAGTAGCAACATCAACAACAGCAGGGGGAACAGCAGCATCGGCAACAGCAGGGGGAGCAGCAGCATCAACAACAGCAGGGGGAGCAGCAGCATCAACAACAGCAGGGGGAGCAACAGCATCAACAACAGCAGGAGTAGCTGCATCAACAACAGCAGAGGGAGTAGCTGCATCAACAACAGCAGGAGGAGTAGCAAAATCAACAACAGCAGGGGAGCAGCAGCATCAACAACAGCAGGGGGAGCAGCTGCATCAACAACAGCAGGGGGAGTAGCTGCATCAACAACAGCAGGGGGAGCAGCAGCAGCAAGAACAGCAGGGGAAGCAGCAGCATCAACAATAGCAGGGGGAGCAGCATCAACAACAGCAGGGGGAGCAGCAACGTCAACAACAACAGGGGGAGTAGTAGCATCCACAACAGCAGGGGGAGTAGCAACATCAACAATAGCAGGGGGAACAGGAGCATCAGCAACAGCAGGGGGAGTAGCAACATCAACAACAGCAGGAGGAGTAGCAGCATCAACAACAGCAGGGGGAGCAACAGCATCAACAACAGCAGGGGGAGTAGCAGCATCAACAACAGCAGGGGGAGCAGCAGCATCAACAACAGCAGGGGGAGCAGCAGCATCAACAACAGCAGGGGAGAGTAGCAACATCAACAACAGCAGGAGGAGTAGCAGCATCAGCAACAGGAGGGGGAGTAGCTGCATCAACAACATCAGGGGGAGCAGCAGCATCAACAACAGCAGGGGGAGTAGTAGCATCCACAACAGCAGGGGGAGCAGCAACATCAACAACAGCAGGGGGAGTAGCAACATCAACAACAGCAGGGGGAGCAGCAGCATCAGCAACAGCAGGGGGAGCAGCAGCATCAACAACAGCAGGGGAGAGTAGCAACATCAACAACAGCAGGAGGAGTAGCAGCATCAACAACAGCAGGGGGAGCAGCAGCATCAACAACAGCAGGGGAGAGTAGCAACATCAACAACAGCAGGAGGAGTAGCAGCATCAACAACAGCAGGGGGAGCAGCAGCATCAACAACAGCAGGGGAGAGTAGCAACATCAACAACAGCAGGAGGAGTAGCAGCATCAGCAACAGGAGGGGGAGTAGCTGCATCAACAACATCAGGGGGAGCAACAGCATCAATAACAGCAGGGGGAGTAGCTGGCTCAACAACAGCAGGGGAGCAGCAGCATCAACAACAGCAGGGGGAGTAGCTGGCTCAACAACAGCAGGGGGAGCAGCAACATCAACAACAGCAGGATGGTAGCAGCATTAACAACAGCAGGGAGAGCAACAGTATCAACAAGAGCAGGATGGTAGCAGCATTAACAACAGCAGGGGGAGCAACAGCATCAACAACAGCAGGGGGAGCAGCAGCATCAACAACAGCAGGGGGAGCAGCAGCATCAACAACAGCAGGGGGAGTAGCTGCATCAACAACAACAGAGGGATTAGCAACATCAACAACAGCAGGGGGAGCAGCAGCATCAACAACAGAAGGGGGAGTAGTAGCATCCACAACAGCAGGGGGAGTAGCAACATCAACAGCAGCAGGGGCAGCAGTAGCATCAACAACAGCAGGGGGAGCAGCAACATCAACAACAGCAGGGGGAGCAGCAGCATCAACAACAGCAGGGGGAGTAGCAACATCAACAACAGCAGGGGGAGCAGCAACATCAACAACAGCAGGAGGAGCAGCAGCATCAACAACAGCAGGGGGAGCAGCAGCATCAACAACAGCAGGGGGAGTAGCTGCATCAACAACAACAGAGGGATTAGCAACATCAACAACAGCAGGGGGAGCAGCAACATCAACAACAACAGGGGGAGCAGCAGCATCAACAACAGCAGGGGGAGTAGTAGCATCCCCAACAGCAGGGGGAGTAGCAACATCAACAACAGCAGGGGAGCAGCAGCATCAACAACAGCAGGGGGAGCAACAACATCAACTACAGCAGAGGGAGTAGCAACATCAACAACAGCAGGGGGAGCAGCAGCATCAACAACAACAGGGGGAGCAGCAGCATCAACAACAACAGGGGGAGCAGCAGCATCAACAACAGCAGGGGGAGTAGTAGCATCCACAACAGCAGGGGGAGTAGCAACATCAAAAACAGCAGGGGGAGCAGCCGCATCAACAACAGCAGGGGGAGCAGCAGCATCAACAACAGCAGGGGGAGTAGTAGCATCCACAACAGCAGGGGGAGTAGCAACATCAACAACAGCAGGGGGAGCAGCCGCATCAACAACAGCAGGGGGAGCAGCAGCATCAACAACAGCAGGGGGAGTAGTAGCATCCACAACAGCAGGGGGAGTAGCAACATCAAAAACAGCAGGGGGAGCAGCCGCATCAACAACAGCAAGGGGAGGAGCAGCATCAACAACAGCAGGGGGAGCAGCAGCATCAACAACAGCAGGGGAAGCAGCAACATTAACAACAGCAGGGGGAGTAGCATCATTAACAACAGCTGGGGGAGCAGCAACATCAACAACAGCAGGGGAGCAGCAACATCAGCAACAGCAGGGGGAGCAGCAACATGAACAACAGCAGGGGGAGCAGCAGCATCAACAACAGCAGGGGGAGTAGCATCATCAACAACAGCAGGGGGAGTAGCAACATGAACAACAGCAGGGGGAGCAGCAGCATCAACAACAGCAGGGGGAGTAGCATCATCAACAACAGCAGGGGGAGTAGCAACATGAACAACAGCAGGGGAAGCAGCAGCATCAACAACAGCAGGGGGAGCAGCAGCATCAACAACAGCAGGGGGAGTAGCAACATGAACAACAGCAGGGGAAGCAGCAGCATCAACAACAGCAGGGGGAGCAGCAGCATCAACAACAGGAGCAGGAGCAGTGGTGGTCGGGAGCCGTGCTTGCCATGATAACCTGGTCACGACGTGCAGCAGGGTTACCATCATGGCCGCTGCTGACCATCACCCTCCCACACCACCAACATCCTCCCTTCATAACTGCCCCTTAAGTTTTCCTCCCCCTTACCATTAGTTTTCTCCATTTACCAACCTTTCCTCTGGTTTTTTGATGGTCCACTTTCCCCTTTACATTTCTGTATTTCTTTCAAATGTTTTCTCCCTTTACTGTCCCTTCCCTTCTTTCCCTTACTTTTCTCCATCCCCCTAGCTATCAGATCTCTCTCTCTCTCTCTCTCTCTCTCTCTCTCTCTCTCTCTCTCTCTCTCTCTCTCTCTCTCTCTCTCTCTCTCTCTCTAGCCAATGCTTTTCCCCCTTTATCCCCCCCATCCCCTTTACGCTTCTCCCTACACCTAGCCATTATTCCCTCCCTTTACTTCCCCTTCCCCTTAACTCCTCCCCTTTCCTTTTAAACACCACTTTTTTGCACCCTTCTCCCTTCCCCTTTACCATTAGTTTACTCCCCTTGGTCTCCCTCTCGTAAACTCCCCTTCGAATTCCCTCTTTGCCCAAAAGGTAAACTTCTAGAAAATAATAAAAAGGTCTTTCAGTCATTAGAGTACAGAATACCACAGAAGCCAGGTTAGTTTACATGTGTCAGTCACTGAAATAGTTAAACTGTAAACATCATGTCGAAGAATTCTACATAATGAACAAATGGAATGAATAACATTGTTCTAGACTCTACGAAGACATCATTTTTTGTTTGGCGAAACGAACTTGTGAGGAACACCGTTGCGTAAACTAGCTTATCTGGTTTGTTTTGTTGGAGATAAAGGTGGCTTTATCTATCACAGAAAACGAGCTTTATTTTTTGTTCAGCGTGTTCAATGTAATGATATTTTCATATGTGTGGTATCGAAGGGTGAACACATGGGTTGATTACCTCATTCATTATAATGATACATAGTTTCATGTGTGTGTGTGTATCACCTGACGATAGAAATATGAATCTGGTATACAGAGCCCCATAAAATATTCACGAACTGTAGAACAGTAATTTGAACACAATCCATTGGGCTATTCCTCCTTGCCCAACTCGGGATCCATTGTCATGTTGTGAAGTTTTTTCCTACGCACACACACACACACACACACACACACACACACACACACACACACACACACAGACACACACACACACTTCGTCTTAGTTACGGTCCAGGTTGTTATTTGGCCACACCACTGTAGGAAATAATCCACAGCATTTTAGATGCTGTTCACCTTTGAATGAGTTCGCTGCGATCATCATAGTGAGATTAGTAGAAGCTTAGTTTCTGTTCGCTTTGGTCATTGCACTGAGTTTGGTAGAAGCTTGGTTTCTGTTCGTTGCGATCATTGTACTGAGTTTGGCAGAAGTTTGGCAGAAGCTGTGATCATTGTACTGAGTTTGGCAGAAGTTTGGCAGAAGCTGTGATCATTGTACTGAGTTTGGTAGAAGCTTGGTTTCTGTTCGCTACGATCATTGTTCTGAGTTTGGCAGAAACTTGGTTTGTTTTCGCTGTGATCATTGTACTGAGTTTGGTAGAAGCATAGATTATATTCGCTGCTGTCATTAGGCTGAGTTTGGTGTAAGCTTGGCATCTGTTCATTGTTACTTTTATACTAAGCTTAGTAAAGCTTGTCATCTACTCACTGTTACCCTGATACTAACTTTAGAAGAGTTTAGCTTGTGTTCATTGCCATCCTTGTCCCCTTCCTGAGCCTGTGGTGGCTGGAGACTTTCGTTCTTCGTCTGATGACTTAAGCGCTTCGCCTATTGACACAGAGTCGCTTTCCATGAAGGTAATGTGTTACTGGCGCCTCCGTCCCCGAACATTGATACCATCAGCCTGTCAGTTGACTCCCTCTGCTCCTATGCATACGTTCCCTTGGGCCAGAAAGAGGCCATTGAGACTTCTGATGTTTGGTCACAGGAAGGGAACCCTCACTCGCCAGTGTCTCCTGTCCTGCCATGCCTCCTTGTGTAGTGTGTTATCTTTATCTTTCTAATGTTAGAGGATGTGTGAGATGTATGACAGGCCCGCACACTCTCTCTCTCTCTCTCTCTCTCTCTCTCTCTCTCTCTCTCTCTCTCTCTCTCTCTCTCTCTCTCTCTCTCTCCTCTCTCTCTCTCTCTCTCTCTCTCTCTCTCTCTCTCTCTCTCTCTCTCCTCTCTCTCTCTCTCTCTCTCTCTCTCTCTCTCTCTCTCTCTCTCTCTCTCTCTCTCTCTCGTGGCATTATTGAGCATGCCCAGGGAGGTGTCACTTGAGGTCGGCCGTTGTCATCCCGTTATCCGCTTCAACCCACAGGGTATTTGGTGTGTTGTATGGAGGAGGAACTTAGCATGCGAGCGGCACACACACACACACACACACACACACACACACACCCTGGACGTGATGACCTGACTTTCGCTGGGTTACCGTCGTGTCAGCACAGACTGGATGATGGCTCCGGTCATCTTATGTCTTCCAAGCGAGGAATGTAGATCCTGGAGAGTCGCCTCCGTGTACAGACATACAAAACAATTATTTATCTCTTAGTGTAACCATCTGTAAGTCAGGTCGTGCACTGTCGATGGCCCCCACAGCCTTACGTGCGCTTGGTACGTGAGGTTACGTACGTGCACAAGGAACCTGTTAGTACTGGGTTATTGGCCGAGAGTGGCCTGAGTGTGCTTCAGTGTGGAGGCAGACGTCTCGCACTTACGCTCATACCTGCCTCGCGCTACCAGCCGATCACACATCATACTTCCGCCAACAATGTGTGCCTCGGAGGTCAAGAGGAATAGCCGAGTATTTCTGAGGAATTTTATCTGATTTCTGGCTCAGAAAATAGGGGGCGGATGTATTGTGAACTCCTTCCCTTCACGTGGGAAAGGTCTGCCCATGTTCAGCGTCGGGTTTTACAGAGAATGATCGCTCAGACCATTACACGCCAGTCGTGCACCTAACTGGTAGTTAGCAGTTGTCTGGGGAGGCACGGGCCTTTCCCATAGGGTCACCCTCTTCTGAAATGGATATGTGTGAACTCAGCCTCCACGCCTGTGTCCGTCGATGATGGGATGATAGGGGACTGGTCGTCCTTATGATGAGGGACTGGTCGTCTTTGTAATGAGGGACTGGTCGTCCTTGTGATGAGGGACTGGTCGTCCTTGTGATGAGGGACTGGTCGTCTTTGTAATGAGGGACTGGTCGTCCGTATGTTGAAGGACTGGTCGTCCTTGTGATTAGGGACTGGTCGTTCTTATGATGAGGGACTGGTCGTCTTTGTAATGAGGGACTGGTCGTCCTTGTGATAAGGGGCTGGTCGTCCTTATGATGAGGGGCTGGTCGTCCTTATGATAAGGGACTGGTCGTCTTTGCAATGAGGGACTGGTCGTCCTTGTGATGAGAGACTGGTTTTCTTTGTAATGAGGGACTGGTCGTCCTTGTGATGAGAGACTGGTCGTCTTTGTAATGAGGGACTGGTCGTCCGTATGTTGAAGGACTGGTCGTCCTTGTGATGAGAGACTTGTCGTCCCTGTAATGAGGGACTGGCCTTTCCTGTGATGAGGGGCTGGTCGTCTTTGTAACGAGGGACTGCACTGTGTACAACTATAACCCTGATAATACTGCCGAACGTGTTTGCAGGTATAGCCTGTTGTGTGCTCCCTGCAGCTGTACCAGTGGTTAATAAAAGATTGCTGCGAGAACAGGGAGGTTAATATACGAGACCAGGGAGCTTAATATACTAGAATAGGGAGCTTCATATACGAGAACAGGGAGCTTCATATACGAGAACAGGGAGCTTCATATACGAGAACAGGGAGCTTGATATACGAGGGCAGGAGGCGTAATATACAAGAACAGGGAACGTAACAACGAGAACAGGGAGCGTAATAATGAGAACAGGGAGCTTAACATACCATAGCAGGGAGCGTCATATACGAGAACAAGGGGCGTAAACTCTGTGACAACATTGAGGACGTAATAGCATCAAAGATCTTTTACCCGGAATCTGTACTTCGGACGCGCCTCTTTCCTTCCCCCTTTATGATTACGTGTACCTTGCTTAGTGCTCCACATACCTCGATGTTTACTATCCAATCGTCCGTTCTCTCTCCAGTTTCCAGGCTTACGTATACCTCATTTTTCTGCTACAGGTTTTAACAGAGTCCATAAGAGCAGATCTCACTTTTTCTGTTGCTAATGTCTGTTGTGTGAGGTAAATGGTCTAATGTGTTGTAGCGAGTTAGTGATGCTGAATGTGATTTCACGCACGGGCCCGCCCGGGTTTGAATCTTGGATGCGGCTTTCTGTCCTCAGTTCATCCAGCTGTTCATCATCCCCTTGGGGCTGGTTGATGAATTGAATACCTGGCATAAGCTAGAGTGTATATATATATATATATATATATATATATATATATATATATATATATATATATATATATATATATTTTTTTTTTTTTTTTTTTATACTTTGTCGCTGTCTCCCGCGTTTGCGAGGTAGCGCAAGGAAACAGACGAAAGAAATGGCCCAACCCCCCCCATACACATGTACATACACACGTCCACACACGCAAATATACATACCTACACAGCTTTCCATGGTTTACCCCGGACGCTTCACATGCCTTGATTCAATCCACTGACAGCACGTCAACCCCTGTATACCACATCGCTCCAATTCACTCTATTCCTTGCCCTCCTTTCACCCTCCTGCATGTTCACGCCCCGATCACACAAAATCCTTTTCACTCCATCTTTCCACCTCCAATTTGGTCTCCCTCTTCTCCTCGTTCCCTCCACCTCCGACACATATATCCTCTTGGTCAATCTTTCCTCACTCATTCTCTCCATGTGCCCAAACCATTTCAAAACACCCTCTTCTGCTCTCTCAACCACGCTCTTTTTATTTCCACACATCTCTCTTACCCTTACGTTACTTACTCGATCAAACCACCTCACACCACACATTGTCCTCAAACATCTCATTTCCAGCACATCCATCCTCCTGCGCACAACTCTATCCATATCCCACGCCTCGCAACCATACAACATTGTTGGAACTACTATTCCTTCAAACATACCCATTTTTGCTTTCCGGGATAATGTTCTCGACTTCCACACATTTTTCAAGGCTCCCAAAATTTTCGCCCCCTCCCCCACCCTATGATCCACTTCCGCTTCCATGGTTCCATCCGCTGACAGATCCACTCCCAGATATCTAAAACACTTCACTTCCTCCAGTTTTTCTCCATTCAAACTCACCTCCCAATTGACTTGACCCTCAACCCTACTGTACCTAATAACCTTGCTCTTATTCACATTTACTCTTAACTTTCTTCTTCACACACTTTACCAAACTCCGTCACCAGCTTCTGCAGTTTCTCACATGAATCCGCCACCAGCGCTGTATCATCAGCAAACAACAACTGACTCACTTCCCAAGCTCTCTCATCCCCAACAGACTTCATACTTGCCCCTCTTTCCAAGACTCTTGCATTTACCTCCCTAACAACCCCATCCATAAACAAATTAAACAACCATGGAGACATCACACACCCCTGCCGCAAACCTACATTCACTGAGAACCAATCACTTTCCTCTCTTCCTACACGTACACATGCCTTGCATCCTCGATAAAAACTTTTCACTGCTTCTAACAACTTGCCTCCCACACCATATATTCTTAATACCTTCCACAGAGCATCTCTATCAACTCTATCATATGCCTTCTCCAGATCCATAAATGCTACATACAAATCCATTTGCTTTTCTAAGTATTTCTCACATACATTCTTCAAAGCAAACACCTGATCCACACATCCTCTACCACTTCTGAAACCACACTGCTCTTCCCCAATCTGATGCTCTGTACATGCCTTCACCCTCTCAATCAATACTCTCCCATATAATTTACCAGGAATACTCAACAAACTTATACCTCTGTAATTTGAGCACTCACTCTTATCCCCTTTGCCTTTGTACAATGGCACTATGCACGCATTCCGCCAATCCTCAGGCACCTTACCATGAGTCATACATACATTAAATAACCTTACCAACCAGTCAACAATACAGTCACCCCCTTTTTTAATAAATTCCACTGCAATACCATCCAAACCTGCTGCCTTGCCGGCTTTCATCTTCCGCAAAGCTTTTACTACCTCTTCTCTTTTTACCAAATCATTTTCCCTAACCCTCTCACTTTGCACACCACCTCGACCCAAACACCCTATATCTGCCACTCTGTCATCAGACACATTCAACAAACCTTCAAAATACTCACTTCCATCTCCTTCTCACATCACCACTACTTGTTATCACCTCCCCATCCGCGCCCCTCACTGAAGTTCCCATTTGCTCCCTTGTCCTACGCACCCTATTTACCTCCTTCCAGAATCTGTGGACAACGGCCGGGCTCATAACGTCTTCGATGTGGCCCGGGCTATCGTGCCAGCCTATGCGGCACTTCAGCAACCCGGAATTATTCCCTGAAACAACGCTTGGAAGGAGGCAGAAGTGATATTGTGACAGTGATTGTGTCAGCGTCGCGTCGCCTCGCCGCAGTGTATCGAGACAGACTTCCCCAAAACTTTTTAAAGGGGAAGTAAATGTTTATAGTTGTGTTACTGGAGTGATAGTTTTCATGCATGGTGTTTTGACAAGAAAATAGTGAAGTTGGAGAAAAATGTAGCTTAGACATTGAAGCTTATTGATTCAGTGGTGAAATTGATGAGAACTGCTATTGACGTTTGTGTGAATAAATTGTACATTTCCTTTTCCATAGCCAGAGGTTGAACCATTATGTGACGTTCATTTTTTCATTCATTTCAAGCTAAAAGTTTGTTTTCTAAATTGTTTCTTACATTTTTCATATGTATATGTGTGTGTGTGTGTGTGTGTGTGTGTGTGTGTGTGTGCGTGTGTGTGTGTGTGTGTGTGTGTGTGTGTATATATATATATATATATTATCCCTGGGGATAGGGGTGAAAGAATACTTCCCACGTATTCCTCGCGTGTCGTAGAAAGCGACTAGAGGGGACGGGAGCGGGGGGCCGGAAATCCTCCCCTCCTTGTATTAACTTTCTAAAATGGGAAACAGAAGAAGGAGTCACGCGGGGAATGCTCATCCTCCTCGAAGGCTCAGAGTGGGGTGCCTAAATGTGTGTGGATGTAACCAAGATGTGAAAAAAGGAGAGATAGGTAGTATGTTTGAGGAAAGGAACCTGGATGTTTTGGCTCTGAGTGAAACGAAGCTCAAGGGTAAAGGGGAAGAGTGGTTTGGAAATGTCTGGGGAGTGAAGTCAGGGGTTAGTGAGAGGACAAGAGCAAGGGAAGGAGTAGCAATACTCCTGAAACAGGAGTTGTGGGAGTATGTGATAGAATGTAAGAAAGTAAATTCTCGATTAATATGGGTAAAATTGAAAGTTGATGGAGAGAGGTGGGTGATTATTGGTGCATATGCACCTGGGCATGAAAAGAAAGATCATGAGAGGCAAGTGTTTTGGGAGCAGCTAAATGAGTGTGTTAGCGGTTTTGATGCACGAGACCGGGTTATAGTGATGGGTGATTTGAATGCAAAGGTGAGTAATGTGGCAGTTGAGGGAATAATTGGTATGCATGGGGTGTTCAGTGTTGTAAATGGAAATGGTGAAGAGCTTGTAGATTTATGTGCTGAAAAAGGACTGATGATTGGGAATACCTGGTTTAAAAAGCGAGATATACATAAGTATACTTATGTAAGTAGGAGAGATGGCCAGAGAGCGTTATTGGATTACGTGTTAATTGACAGGCGTGCGAAAGAGAGACTTTGGATGTCAATGTGCTGAGAGGTGCAACTGGAGGGATGTCTGATCATTATCTTGTGGAGGCTAAGGTGAAGATTAGTATGGGTTTTCAGAAAAGAAGAGTGAATGTTGGGGTGAAGAAGGTGGTGAGAGTAAGTGAGCTTGGGAAGGAGACCTGTGTGAAGAAGTATCAGGAGAGACTGTGTACAGAATGGAAAAAGGTGAAAACAATGGAAGTAAGGGGAGTGGGGGAGGAATGGGATGTATTTAGGGAATCAGTGATGGATTGCGCAAAAGATGCTTGTGGCATGAGAATAGTGGGAGGTGGGCTGTTTAGAAAGGGTAGTGAGTGGTGGATGAAGAAGTAAGAGTATTAGTGAAAGAGAAGAGAGAGGCATTTGGACGATTTTTGCAGGGAAAAAATGCAATTGAGGTGAAAAAAAGGGCAAATGAGAGTTGGGGTGAGAGACTATCAGTAAATTTTAGGGAGAATAAAAAGATGTTCTGGAAGGAGGTAAATATATATATATATATATATATATATATATATATATATATATATATATATATATATATATATATATATATATATATATTTTTTTTTTTTTTTTTCATACTATTCGCCATTTCCCGCATTAGCGAGGTAGCGTTGAGAACAGAGGACTGGGCCCTTGAGGGAATATCCTCACCTGGGCCCCTTCTCTGTTCCCTCTTTTGGAAAATTAAAAAAAAAAAAGTGAGAGGGGAGGATTTCCAGCCCCCCGCTCCCTCCCCTTTTAGTCGCCTTCTACGACACGCAGGGAATACGTGGGAAGTATTCTTTCTCCCCTATCCCCAGGGATATTATATATATATATATATATATATATATATATATATATATATATATATATATATATATATATAAATATATATATATATTTAGAGAGAGAGAGAGAGAGAGAGAGAGAGAGAGAGAGAGAGAGAGAGAGAGAGAGAGAGAGAGAGCGATGGCCTTGATTAGGGCATTCAGCTGTCCGTGCCGTCTCATTTAACATGAAAAAAAGAAATAAGCTGGCAAGAGCGAACCCCCCCGGTGTGTGTCCGTGACAGGGGAGGTGGTTCCTGACCGTATACAGCCGGTAATTAAGACAGATCACCAGCCGCTGCCGGCTGCTCTCTCTCTCTCTCTCTCTCTCTCTCTCTCTCTCTCTCTCTCTCTCTCTCTCTCTCTCTCTCTCTCTCTCTCTCTCTCTCTGGACGTGATGACCTGACTTTCGCTGGGTTACCGTCGTGTCAGCACAGACTGGATGATGGCTCCGGTCATCTTATGTCTTCCAAGCGAGGAATGTAGATCCTGGAGAGTCGCCTCCGTGTACAGACATACAAAACAATTATTTATCTCTTAGTGTAACCATCTGTAAGTCAGGTCGTGCACTGTCGATGGCCCCCACAGCCTTACGTGCGCTTGGTACGTGAGGTTACGTACGTGCACAAGGAACCTGTTAGTACTGGGTTATTGGCCGAGAGTGGCCTGAGTGTGCTTCAGTGTGGAGGCAGACGTCTCGCACTTACGCTCATACCTGCCTCGCGCTACCAGCCGATCACACATCATACTTCCGCCAACAATGTGTGCCTCGGAGGTCAAGAGGAATAGCCGAGTATTTCTGAGGAATTTTATCTGATTTCTGGCTCAGAAAATAGGGGGCGGATGTATTGTGAACTCCTTCCCTTCACGTGGGAAAGGTCTGCCCATGTTCAGCGTCGGGTTTTACAGAGAATGATCGCTCAGACCATTACACGCCAGTCGTGCACCTAACTGGTAGTTAGCAGTTGTCTGGGGAGGCACGGGCCTTTCCCATAGGGTCACCCTCTTCTGAAATGGATATGTGTGAACTCAGCCTCCACGCCTGTGTCCGTCGATGATGGGATGATAGGGGACTGGTCGTCCTTATGATGAGGGACTGGTCGTCTTTGTAATGAGGGACTGGTCGTCCTTGTGATGAGGGACTGGTCGTCCTTGTGATGAGGGACTGGTCGTCTTTGTAATGAGGGACTGGTCGTCCGTATGTTGAAGGACTGGTCGTCCTTGTGATTAGGGACTGGTCGTTCTTATGATGAGGGACTGGTCGTCTTTGTAATGAGGGACTGGTCGTCCTTGTGATAAGGGGCTGGTCGTCCTTATGATGAGGGGCTGGTCGTCCTTATGATAAGGGACTGGTCGTCTTTGCAATGAGGGACTGGTCGTCCTTGTGATGAGAGACTGGTTTTCTTTGTAATGAGGGACTGGTCGTCCTTGTGATGAGAGACTGGTCGTCTTTGTAATGAGGGACTGGTCGTCCGTATGTTGAAGGACTGGTCGTCCTTGTGATGAGAGACTTGTCGTCCCTGTAATGAGGGACTGGCCTTTCCTGTGATGAGGGGCTGGTCGTCTTTGTAACGAGGGACTGCACTGTGTACAACTATAACCCTGATAATACTGCCGAACGTGTTTGCAGGTATAGCCTGTTGTGTGCTCCCTGCAGCTGTACCAGTGGTTAATAAAAGATTGCTGCGAGAACAGGGAGGTTAATATACGAGACCAGGGAGCTTAATATACTAGAATAGGGAGCTTCATATACGAGAACAGGGAGCTTCATATACGAGAACAGGGAGCTTCATATACGAGAACAGGGAGCTTGATATACGAGGGCAGGAGGCGTAATATACAAGAACAGGGAACGTAACAACGAGAACAGGGAGCGTAATAATGAGAACAGGGAGCTTAACATACCATAGCAGGGAGCGTCATATACGAGAACAAGGGGCGTAAACTCTGTGACAACATTGAGGACGTAATAGCATCAAAGATCTTTTACCCGGAATCTGTACTTCGGACGCGCCTCTTTCCTTCCCCCTTTATGATTACGTGTACCTTGCTTAGTGCTCCACATACCTCGATGTTTACTATCCAATCGTCCGTTCTCTCTCCAGTTTCCAGGCTTACGTATACCTCATTTTTCTGCTACAGGTTTTGACAGAGTCCATAAGAGCAGATCTCACTTTTTCTGTTGCTAATGTCTGTTGTGTGAGGTAAATGGTCTAATGTGTTGTAGCGAGTTAGTGATGCTGAATGTGATTTCACGCACGGGCCCGCCCGGGTTTGAATCTTGGATGCGGCTTTCTGTCCTCAGTTCATCCAGCTGTTCATCATCCCCTTGGGGCTGGTTGATGAATTGAATACCTGGCATAAGCTAGAGTGTATATATATATATATATATATATATATATATATATATATATATATATATATATATATATATATATATTTTTTTTTTTTTTTTTTTATACTTTGTCGCTGTCTCCCGCGTTTGCGAGGTAGCGCAAGGAAACAGACGAAAGAAATGGCCCAACCCCCCCCATACACATGTACATACACACGTCCACACACGCAAATATACATACCTACACAGCTTTCCATGGTTTACCCCGGACGCTTCACATGCCTTGATTCAATCCACTGACAGCACGTCAACCCCTGTATACCACATCGCTCCAATTCACTCTATTCCTTGCCCTCCTTTCACCCTCCTGCATGTTCACGCCCCGATCACACAAAATCCTTTTCACTCCATCTTTCCACCTCCAATTTGGTCTCCCTCTTCTCCTCGTTCCCTCCACCTCCGACACATATATCCTCTTGGTCAATCTTTCCTCACTCATTCTCTCCATGTGCCCAAACCATTTCAAAACACCCTCTTCTGCTCTCTCAACCACGCTCTTTTTATTTCCACACATCTCTCTTACCCTTACGTTACTTACTCGATCAAACCACCTCACACCACACATTGTCCTCAAACATCTCATTTCCAGCACATCCATCCTCCTGCGCACAACTCTATCCATATCCCACGCCTCGCAACCATACAACATTGTTGGAACTACTATTCCTTCAAACATACCCATTTTTGCTTTCCGGGATAATGTTCTCGACTTCCACACATTTTTCAAGGCTCCCAAAATTTTCGCCCCCTCCCCCACCCTATGATCCACTTCCGCTTCCATGGTTCCATCCGCTGACAGATCCACTCCCAGATATCTAAAACACTTCACTTCCTCCAGTTTTTCTCCATTCAAACTCACCTCCCAATTGACTTGACCCTCAACCCTACTGTACCTAATAACCTTGCTCTTATTCACATTTACTCTTAACTTTCTTCTTCACACACTTTACCAAACTCCGTCACCAGCTTCTGCAGTTTCTCACATGAATCCGCCACCAGCGCTGTATCATCAGCAAACAACAACTGACTCACTTCCCAAGCTCTCTCATCCCCAACAGACTTCATACTTGCCCCTCTTTCCAAGACTCTTGCATTTACCTCCCTAACAACCCCATCCATAAACAAATTAAACAACCATGGAGACATCACACACCCCTGCCGCAAACCTACATTCACTGAGAACCAATCACTTTCCTCTCTTCCTACACGTACACATGCCTTGCATCCTCGATAAAAACTTTTCACTGCTTCTAACAACTTGCCTCCCACACCATATATTCTTAATACCTTCCACAGAGCATCTCTATCAACTCTATCATATGCCTTCTCCAGATCCATAAATGCTACATACAAATCCATTTGCTTTTCTAAGTATTTCTCACATACATTCTTCAAAGCAAACACCTGATCCACACATCCTCTACCACTTCTGAAACCACACTGCTCTTCCCCAATCTGATGCTCTGTACATGCCTTCACCCTCTCAATCAATACTCTCCCATATAATTTACCAGGAATACTCAACAAACTTATACCTCTGTAATTTGAGCACTCACTCTTATCCCCTTTGCCTTTGTACAATGGCACTATGCACGCATTCCGCCAATCCTCAGGCACCTTACCATGAGTCATACATACATTAAATAACCTTACCAACCAGTCAACAATACAGTCACCCCCTTTTTTAATAAATTCCACTGCAATACCATCCAAACCTGCTGCCTTGCCGGCTTTCATCTTCCGCAAAGCTTTTACTACCTCTTCTCTTTTTACCAAATCATTTTCCCTAACCCTCTCACTTTGCACACCACCTCGACCCAAACACCCTATATCTGCCACTCTGTCATCAGACACATTCAACAAACCTTCAAAATACTCACTCCATCTCCTTCTCACATCACCACTACTTGTTATCACCTCCCCATCCGCGCCCCTCACTGAAGTTCCCATTTGCTCCCTTGTCCTACGCACCCTATTTACCTCCTTCCAGAATCTGTGGACAACGGCCGGGCTCATAACGTCTTCGATGTGGCCCGGGCTATCGTGCCAGCCTATGCGGCACTTCAGCAACCCGGAATTATTCCCTGAAACAACGCTTGGAAGGAGGCAGAAGTGATATTGTGACAGTGATTGTGTCAGCGTCGCGTCGCCTCGCCGCAGTGTATCGAGACAGACTTCCCCAAAACTTTTTAAAGGGGAAGTAAATGTTTATAGTTGTGTTACTGGAGTGATAGTTTTCATGCATGGTGTTTTGACAAGAAAATAGTGAAGTTGGAGAAAAATGTAGCTTAGACATTGAAGCTTATTGATTCAGTGGTGAAATTGATGAGAACTGCTATTGACGTTTGTGTGAATAAATTGTACATTTCCTTTTCCATAGCCAGAGGTTGAACCATTATGTGACGTTCATTTTTTCATTCATTTCAAGCTAAAAGTTTGTTTTCTAAATTGTTTCTTACATTTTTCATATGTATATGTGTGTGTGTGTGTGTGTGTGTGTGTGTGTGTGTGTGCGTGTGTGTGTGTGTGTGTGTGTGTGTGTGTGTATATATATATATATATATATTATCCCTGGGGATAGGGGTGAAAGAATACTTCCCACGTATTCCTCGCGTGTCGTAGAAAGCGACTAGAGGGGACGGGAGCGGGGGGCCGGAAATCCTCCCCTCCTTGTATTAACTTTCTAAAATGGGAAACAGAAGAAGGAGTCACGCGGGGAATGCTCATCCTCCTCGAAGGCTCAGAGTGGGGTGCCTAAATGTGTGTGGATGTAACCAAGATGTGAAAAAAGGAGAGATAGGTAGTATGTTTGAGGAAAGGAACCTGGATGTTTTGGCTCTGAGTGAAACGAAGCTCAAGGGTAAAGGGGAAGAGTGGTTTGGAAATGTCTGGGGAGTGAAGTCAGGGGTTAGTGAGAGGACAAGAGCAAGGGAAGGAGTAGCAATACTCCTGAAACAGGAGTTGTGGGAGTATGTGATAGAATGTAAGAAAGTAAATTCTCGATTAATATGGGTAAAATTGAAAGTTGATGGAGAGAGGTGGGTGATTATTGGTGCATATGCACCTGGGCATGAAAAGAAAGATCATGAGAGGCAAGTGTTTTGGGAGCAGCTAAATGAGTGTGTTAGCGGTTTTGATGCACGAGACCGGGTTATAGTGATGGGTGATTTGAATGCAAAGGTGAGTAATGTGGCAGTTGAGGGAATAATTGGTATGCATGGGGTGTTCAGTGTTGTAAATGGAAATGGTGAAGAGCTTGTAGATTTATGTGCTGAAAAAGGACTGATGATTGGGAATACCTGGTTTAAAAAGCGAGATATACATAAGTATACTTATGTAAGTAGGAGAGATGGCCAGAGAGCGTTATTGGATTACGTGTTAATTGACAGGCGTGCGAAAGAGAGACTTTTGGATGTCAATGTGCTGAGAGGTGCAACTGGAGGGATGTCTGATCATTATCTTGTGGAGGCTAAGGTGAAGATTAGTATGGGTTTTCAGAAAAGAAGAGTGAATGTTGGGGTGAAGAAGGTGGTGAGAGTAAGTGAGCTTGGGAAGGAGACCTGTGTGAAGAAGTATCAGGAGAGACTGTGTACAGAATGGAAAAAGGTGAAAACAATGGAAGTAAGGGGAGTGGGGGAGGAATGGGATGTATTTAGGGAATCAGTGATGGATTGCGCAAAAGATGCTTGTGGCATGAGAATAGTGGGAGGTGGGCTGTTTAGAAAGGGTAGTGAGTGGTGGGATGAAGAAGTAAGAGTATTAGTGAAAGAGAAGAGAGAGGCATTTGGACGATTTTTGCAGGGAAAAAATGCAATTGAGTGGGAGAAGTATAAAAGAAAGAGACAGGAGGTCAAGAGAAAGGTGCAAGAGGTGAAAAAAAGGGCAAATGAGAGTTGGGGTGAGAGACTATCAGTAAATTTTAGGGAGAATAAAAAGATGTTCTGGAAGGAGGTAAATATATATATATATATATATATATATATATATATATATATATATATATATATATATATATATATATATATATATTTTTTTTTTTTTTTTTTCTTTCTTTCATACTATTCGCCATTTCCCGCATTAGCGAGGTAGCGTTGAGAACAGAGGACTGGGCCCTTGAGGGAATATCCTCACCTGGGCCCCTTCTCTGTTCCCTCTTTTGGAAAATTAAAAAAAAAAAAGTGAGAGGGGAGGATTTCCAGCCCCCCGCTCCCTCCCCTTTTAGTCGCCTTCTACGACACGCAGGGAATACGTGGGAAGTATTCTTTCTCCCCTATCCCCAGGGATATATATATATATATATATATATATATATATATATATATATATATATATATATATATATATATATATATATATATTTAGAGAGAGAGAGAGAGAGAGAGAGAGAGAGAGAGAGAGAGAGAGAGAGAGAGAGAGAGAGAGAGAGAGCGATGGCCTTGATTAGGGCATTCAGCTGTCCGTGCCGTCTCATTTAACATGAAAAAAAGAAATAAGCTGGCAAGAGCGAACCACCCCGGTGTGTGTCCGTGACAGGGGAGGTGGTTCCTGACCGTATACAGCCGGTAATTAAGACAGATCACCAGCCGCTGCCGGCTGCTCTCTCTCTCTCTCTCTCTCTCTCTCTCTCTCTCTCTCTCTCTCTCTCTCTCTCTCTCTCTCTCTCTCTCTCTCTCTCTCTCTCTTTCGCACGAGTGCTCGGACCCCACACACTAACTTAGACGCGGTCGTTAGCAAATATTTATTTGGACCCTTTTTTTTTAAACACCCAACCATAAGTCTAACAAACCAGTCCTCCCAAATTTTCGTTTATATATATATATATATATATATATATATATATATATATATATATATATATATATATATATATATATACATATATATACATATATATATATATATATATATATATATATATATATATATATATATCATACAAACCTTCAACAGCTAGGATCGAACCCGGGACCCCTGTGCCAGAGGCGGGAATGCTACGCTAGGCTATGGAAATCCTCCCGTCCCGTCTTCTACTTTTCCAAAAAAAGGCTCAGTCCTCTGTTCTTAATGCTACTTTACTAACGCGGGAAATGGAGAATATGTATGAAAGATATATATATATATATATATATATATATATATATATATATATATATATATATATATGTGTGTGTGTGTGTGTGTGTGAAAGAAGAAAGTTAAGAGTAAATGTGAATAAGACCAAGGTTATTAGGTACAGTAGGGTTGAGGGTCAAGTCAATTGGGAGGTGAGTTTAAATGGACAAAAACTGGAGGAAGTGAAGTGTTTTAGATATCTGGGAGTGGATCTGGCAGCGGATGGAACCATGGAAGCGGAAGTGGATCATAGGGTGGGGGAGGGGGCGAAAATTCTGGGAGCCTTGGAGAATGTGTGGAAGTCGAGAACATTATCTCGGAAAGCAAAAATGAGTATGTTTGAAGGAATAGTGGTTCCAACAATGTTGTATGGTTGCGAGGCGTGGGCTATGAATAGAGTTGTGCGCAGGAGGATGGATGTGCTGGAAATGAGATGTTTGAGGACAATGTGTGGTGTGAGGTGGTTTGATCGAGTAAGTAACGTAAGGGTAAGAGAGATGTGTGGAAATAAAAAGAGCGTGGTTGAGAGAGCAGAAGAGGGTGTTTTGAAATGGTTTGGGCACATGGAGAGAATGAGTGAGGAAAGATTGACCAAGAGGATATATGTGTCGGAGGTGGAGGGAACGAGGAGAAGAGGGACACCAAATTGGAGGTGGAAAGATGGAGTGAAAAAGATTTTGTGTGATCGGGGCCTGAACATGCAGGAGGGTGAAAGGAGGGCAAGGAATAGAGTGAATTGGAGCGATGTGGTATACCGGGGTTGACGTGCTGTCACTGGCTTGAATCGGGGCATGTGAAGCGTCTGGGGTAAACCATGGAAAGCTGTGTAGGTATGTATATTTTGCGTGTGTTGACGTATGTATATACATGTGTATGGGGGTGGGTTGGGCCATTTCTTTCGTCTGTTTCCTTGCGCTACCTCGCAAGCGCGGGAGACAGCAACAAAGCAAAAAAAAAAAAAATAATTTCTTTCATACTATTGGCCATTTCTCGCGTTAGCGAGGCAGCGTAAAGAACAGAGGACTGAGCCTTTGAGGTAATATCCTCACCTGGCCCCCTTCTCTGTTCCCTCTTTTGGAAAATTAAAAAAAAAATCGAGAGGGAAGGATTTCCAGCCACCCGCTCCCTTTCCTTTTAGTCGCCTTCTACGACACGCAGGGAATACGTGGGAAGCATTCTTTCTCCCCTATCCCCAGGGATATATATATATATATATATATATATATATATATATATATTTCATACTATTCGCCATTTCCCGCGATAGCGAGGTAGCGTTAAGAACAGAGGACTGGGCCTTTGAGGGAATATCCTCACCTGGCCCCCTTCTCTGTTCCTTCTTTTGGAAAATTAAAAAAAAAAAAACGAGAGGGGAGGATTTCCAGCCCCCCCCCCCCCCCCCTCCCTTCCCTTTTAGTCGCCTTCTACGACACGCAAGTATTCTTGCTCCCCTATCCCCAGGGATATATATATATATATATAATTCCTGGAAAATTATAACACCGTTACATTCACATTTCAAAACGATTGACGTGACGTATATTGCATCATGGAGGCCTATTTCGCGTCTCGTCTCCCGTTCCCAACAGCCTCTCAACATGATGACGTAACATAGCATATACATAGGGAACCTGAATGTTTGGCTTTCATCCTATTCCATTTCGGAACGGAAACAGTAAAGAGATAAGATATAATCTCTCAGACAAAGGTCTGTGAAATGAAAGTGTATGTCAGTGAGGCGCATCATGTTCAAGGAAAAGTTGGAACGTTGATTCGAACTCCATTTCTGTAAATCCAACGCGATTACTGTGTCACGATTGCTGAAAACACACGCGCACACTCTGATGCTATACTCTCACCATCCTCCTCATACCCATGCCCTACCGCCACAGACATTTCTTCCTTCTCATACCTACCTCATATTACGTATTTCTCATTTTAGTCCACACGTTCTTCACGTAATTCCTCACATCTCTCTCACAACCTCTTGGATAAAGTCGAAGTGTTTTCGCTCCATAGATTCTTGATTAAAGTTAGAATCTGCTCAGAAGTGCCGTTTCCTTCCATCTCGCAGCAGCATATCCGAAGACGTAGGCAATGTTACTATAGCATTAACTGTGGAAGTAGTAAAAAATGGATATGATTGGGGAAAAATAGAAAATGGGATATCTGTAGGTGGAACTACACAGTTCCTTTGTTGTGCTCAAATCAGTTGCTCTTAAAGAAACATCATTAGGTTCTTCAACTGTTTTACTTGTTGTTGTTTGAAGCTTGTAAAATGAGCGAAATATACATGGAGGAAGTGAACTATATAATCTTAAACAGCCACTAGAAATGATATAGTAAGTTTCAGAATTCTGATCATTGAGTTACAAAATCTTGTATTTATATTATGAGATAGTTATATCTTGTAGTGTTGTTGTTGGTTAGTTATTTAGACGACTGGCCTATAGTATGCCAGGATCATTAAGGCCGTTAGCGTCAAAATATAACCATAAAGTTTATATTTAGGTAGGCTTATAATATACGATGCTACATTTCAAAATTTACTGTTCATTGGATCATTTAGCAAAGACACTGTGAAGAGTTTTACTCTAGAATATCATTAATTAAGTATTACTGTGATATCTAATGAAAAGCAGTGTTTATAGAAGACTTTGTATAGTACAGTTTCGAGTAAGATTGGGTTGCTCACGCCCACTGTACATCTATCTGGGCAGCCGTCCGAGGCCTGTGGGGGCCAAGCTGAACCGCTCCCACTCACCAGCTGGGGCACTCCAAGGGGTGGGCAACGGACCACCTGGTGTGGCCCGTGGCGTGGTGTGTCACGAAGTTGGTCAGTGATGCCTCAACGAGCAGAGAGTCGCCTGTTCGTTTTATTAATCAAACTGACAACCTAAAAAGTATATATATATATATATATATATATATATATATATATATATATATATATATATATATATATATATATATATATATATATATTCCTATGAGTCCACGGAGAAAATGAAACACGAAAAGTTCCCAAGTGCACTTTCGTGTAATAATCACATCATATATGTTTACCAAATGGCGTCCTCGCTTCGTCTCTTCGATGTATATCAACTGACTGTTATATTCCTCTCTTGTGTCTCCCCTGATGATGTGATTATTACACGAAAGTGCACTTGGGAACTTTTCATGTTTCATTTTCCCCGTGGACTCATAGGAATATCTTGATCACGCGCAAAATTGTGATCCTTTCCAATATATATATATATATATATATATATATATATATATATATATATATATATAAGCGAAGATGTTATCGGACTCCATTTGCCTGTGGTTACACTGCGAGGCGCTGTGTCATCGTCTGCTTTCGTCGAAGGACTTCCAACTCTGAGGGAGTCCTTCAAGTCTCTGTTGCTGCTGAAAGTAGCGCAGCCTTGGAGTTACAGGAGCTCCTGGAAAAGGGACTAACGATAAAGGAGGTCCATGTGCAGTTTACACATATATGTATGGAAATGTATAATCCAAGATTTGTCCTCGAAGATGTGACCAGAGTGAAAAGATTGTGGCGAAGTGAATTCACCATTGATGTGGGTTAGCATTAAAAAGTACTTTACAAGAGGCAGGTGATCCCTAGTGCTGTGGCTCCTGGTAGTGAGGGGAGTGAAGAAGAGAGGAAATGCTGTTGGGGGAGGAGGTGAGTGAGTGTTTTTGTAGTTTCGGTGCAAGGGATCGAGTCTTGGTGCTAAGGGATCAGACTTCAAGCGTGATTGATGTGGCAGTTGAGGGTATACTTGGTGCCTTCCCATCCTCCCCCTCCACCCCTTCCCCTACCCACCCCCAAACCCCCACCCCGAGCCTTTTCCATCTGTCCACTTTCTCTTCAAACCCAGTGGTAACCTGTCCACATACCCACCTATCCTCTCTCCTGTCTATCCACTTGCTTGTTTCCCCACTCTATAAGCAGCCCTTTCTCCCTCCCATTCTGTCGTCCACGTATTCACTCTTCCAGTCAGTGACTAGCTCCATCCACTTAGCCATCCACCCAGCTAGACACTCATATATCAGATTGTCTTTTCACCCAACCATTTATTCACCATCTACTCCAATTAGTCGTTCATTTAATCACCCAATCTGCCATACATCTATCGGCTCATTTCCCCTCCCGATCCATTTAGCTATCCTTCTATTCAGCTGCGTTATCCATTTGTTTTCGCCCCTTCACTCATACCCCAAGTCTCTCGGGTCGTTAGCCGCACTGAAAGTATGGAGGCAGTATTTACTGTCGGCTTTCCTTGGCACAGACGCTGATCATTATGTCCTTAGAAGTGGACTGACACTAGACCAATGGGTTGAGGTCCAACGTCTCCTCAGTAATGAACCAACACTCTGGACCAATTGGATGAGGTACAGAGTGTCCTCAGAAGTGAACCAACACTCTGGACCAGTAGGATGAGGTGCAGTATTTCCTCAGAAGTGGACCATCACTCTGTACCAGTAGGATGAGGTACAGAGTCTCCTCAGAAGTCGACCATCACACTGGACCAGTCAGGAGTGGTACGGTGTTTTGGCACTTGTGGACCAAGATGGACCAGTCGTATATATTTGACCCAGGACACGAGCTGTACAATGACCATTAAAACTTGCCTTTCTCTACCGCTACGGGAGCACCCCAGACCAAAGTATGTGAGAGTTTTCGAAGCTTCGAATTTCAAGTAAATTCAGTCGTAACGAGTCAGTGAAATATTTTCGTCACAGGAAAATCTTTGAAGCTATCAGTAAAGGCAGAAAACACCATACAGATTTATCCGAGTTTTATGGATTGTGAAGTTCACAGAAATCGACAGAACTACGTTCGAGATCCGTGATTTCAGGGTTCAAGACGATCTTCTTTGTTGATAAAAGTCCTGTAAAGTTCATCTGAATATTGGAATATCATTTGTGTGTATCGAAGTCTTGAGAATGATAGTATTGACACAGAATGGCAGCCAGGTTCATGGTTATACTAAAGAGAATCCCAGTGTTTCAGAGATGGTTCGGAGCGGTATTCGAAGCCGTATTCGAGCGGCGTCCATCAGCGTCAGCATCGCGCGGGGCCGAATGACGGGCTGCTGATGGAACGATCGGTAATTATACTTTCCAGCTGATTCTCAGCACACTTGAATGTTACACGCAACATTGTTTTCATAATGTCTTCCCATAAACTAAAGGAACCCCTGGATCAAAGTCGTGGAGGGGGGGAAAACTCATTCATCCATCATTCCTTTACGGACGTAAACCTCCTCGTTGATATCATAAATTCACTCTTCGAGAGCATTAAGCCAGAATTCATGTATTCCTTTATATTTGACCGAGGAATATCTAGCTGCATGTTCGAGACGGTTATGGTGAAGTATTAGTGTTAACTGCATGCTTTCGTTACATTATATAATCCTGGCTCATATCAGATCTTATCAGTAACACCGAAGATCCTGTTAGACTCCTCCTCCTCCTCCTCCTCAAGCCTCGCCAAATAGAGAGACCTCCTCCTCAACTGGCCTCAGGCGAAGTTGCCCTTATATAAGAGACTTGACCATCGTCCACGTCATAACCATTAATCAAATCATCTTCACACCCAGAGATCATCTGCGATTAGCTGCCATTACAAAACACTCAAGAAAACCTGATCGTATCTCGCACGGTCAAGTAATTCTCGAGATATCATTCTAGGGTATGATGCCGCGACCGCTGACCTCTTTGCATGTTCAGCAGTGGTTGATGATTCGTTGTTGGTCGAGCAAGTGAGAAGATGAGTCATAGCTCATAACATAATGGGTGGTTATAGTATCTGATGTGAGGGTTCCCGTTCCATTCACTCCATCTTCACCGGTGCTCCATTCCAGCCTCTTCCAGGGAGAAAGTCAGAGGCCGAACAAAGACGGCCACTGTCCTCCAAAGTATTGCCTCACACGATCACACTTAATCGAATATCTTCATATACACACATCAATGACAGTTAGAGACTGAGTGTGAACGAATGTGGCCTTTTTGTCTTTTCCTGGCGCTACCTCGCTGAAGGGGGGGATGCTATCATGTGTGGCAGGGTAGCGACGAGAATGGATGAAGGCAGCAAGTATGAAGATGTACATGCGTATATATGTATGTGTCTGCGTATGCATATGCGTGTATACGTTGATAAGCATGTGTGTATATGTGCATGCATGGGCGTTAGTGTATATATATATATATATATATATATATATATATATATATATATATATATATATATATATATATATATGTATATATATATATCCTTGGGATAGGGGAGAAAGAATACTTCCCACGTATTCCCTGCGTGTCGTAGAAGGCAACTAAAAGGGAAGGGAGCGGGGGACTGGAAATCCTCCCCTCTCATTTTTTTTTTTTTTTTTCTCTTTCTCCAAAAGAAGGAACAGAGAAGGGGCCATGTAAGGATATTCCCTCAAAGGCCCAGTCCTCTATTCTTAACGCTACCTCGCTAATGCGGGAAATGGCGAATAGTATAAATATATATATATATATATATATATATATATATATATATATATATATATATATATATATATCGCTACCTCGCAAACGCGGGAGACAGCGACAAAGCAAAAAAAAAAAAGAAATATATATATATATATATATATATATATATATATATATATATATATATATATATACTTTTTTTTTTTTTTTTTTTGCTTTGTCGCTGTCTCCCGCGTTTGCGAGGTAGCGCAAGGAAACAGACGAAAGAAATGGCCCAACCCGCCCCCATACACATGTATATACATACGTCCACACACGCAAATATACATACCTACACATCTTTCCATGGTTTACCCCAGACGCTTCACATTCAATCCACTGACAGCACGTCAACCCCGGTATACCACATCGATCCAATTCACTCTATTCCTTGCCCTCCTTTCACCCTCCTGCATGTTCAGGCCCCGATCACACAAAATCTTTTTCACTCCATCTTTCCACCTCCAATTTGGTCTCCCACTTCTCCTCGTTCCCTCCACCTCCGACACATATATCCTCTTGGTCAATCTTTCCTCACTCATTCTCTCCATGTGCCCAGACCATTTCAAAACACCCTCTTCTGCTCTCTCAACCACGCTCTTTTTATTTCCACACATCTCTCTTACCCTTGCGTTACTTACTCGATCAAACCACCTCACACCACACATTGTCCTCAAACATCTCATTTCCAGCACATCCATCCTCCTGCGCACAACTCTATCCATAACCCACGCCTCGCAACCATACAACATTGTTGGAACCACTATTCCTTCAAACATACCCATTTTTGCTTTCCGAGATAATGTTCTCGATTTCCACACATTCTTCAAGGCTCCCAGGATTTTCGCCCCCTCCCCCACCCTATGATCCACTTCCGCTTCCATGGTTCCATCCGCTGCCAGATCCACTCCCAGATATCTAAAACACTTTACTTCCTCCAGTTTTTCTCCATTCAAACTTACCTCCCAATTGACTTGACCCTCAACCCTACTGTACCTAATAACCTTGCTCTTATTCACATTTACTCTTAACTTTCTTCTGCCACACACTTTACCAAACTCAGTCACCAGCTTCTGCAGTTTCTCACATGAATCAGCCACCAGCGCTGTATCATCAGCGAACAACAACTGACTCACTTCCCAAGCTCTCTCATCCCCAACAGACTTCATACTTGCCCCTCTTTCCAAAACTCTTGCATTTACCTCCCTAACAACCCCATCCATAAACAAATTAAACAACCATGGAGACATCACACACCCCTGCCGCAAACCTACATTCACTGAGAACCAATCACTTTCCTCTCTTCCTACACGTACACATGCTATACATCCTCGATAAAAACTTTTCACTGCTTCTAACAACTTGCCTCCCACACCATACATTCTTAATACCTTCCACAGAGCATCTCTATCAACTCTATCATATGCCTTCTCCAGATCCATAAATGCTACATACAAATCCATTTGCTTTTCTAAGTATTTCTCACATACATTCTTCAAAGCAAACACCTGATCCACACATCCTCTACCACTTCTGAAACCACACTGCTCTTCCCCAATCTGATGCTCTGTACATGCCTTCACCCACTCAATCAATACCCTCCCATATAATTTCCCAGGAATACTCAACAAACTTATACCTCTGTAATGTGAGCACTCACTCTTATCCCCTTTGCCTTTGTACATATATATATATATATATATATATATATATATATATATATATATATATATATATATATATATATATATATATATATATATATATATTGTATATGTGTGTGTGTGTGTATTGTATATATGTGTGTGTGTCTGTGTCTGTGTCTGTGTGTATAAATGGTTGAGCCATTCTTCGTCTGTTTCCTGATGCTACCTCGCTGACGCGGGAAACACGAGATCCCGGACGCTTTCGTGTATCAACACATCTTGAGAAGACCGTTACAGAATGATTCTGTAACTGTCCTCTGAAGATGTGTTAATACACGAAAGCGCTTGGGATCTCGTGTCCTGTTGTGGCGGCCTTTTGCGTGTTCCTCTGCTAATGGTGAAGTTGAGGAGCCACAAGTCACCACCATCCTCAGGGACGCTGGTGACGGAGCCCTCCCGCTATAGCTGCACTGATATAATTTCTCTGTTTAAAGACTTGGTCGCGTGTCTGGTGGACGTTGAGTTCACCAGGTAGCCCACGGCTGCAGGTCGTGCCCAGGGACCCGCCCGCCCATCGTCAGGATGATTTACTACCGCCTTGGCACCCACTCCCTTCCCTCCCTCCTTCCCTCCCCCGGCAGGCTGACCAGCCTTCCCTCCTCCTTCGTTTCGTAGGTTCTCTAAGGCTTGTGAACCCCGTTTCTAAGCCTGCCGCCTTCACTTCCAGTCCTATGCATTTTTCACACGCCAACTAATCTACCTTCTAGACCTGTCCGTCCAACTTTTACGAGCACTCCAACTCTCTTCTAGGACTGCAAACTTCCTCCAAAGTGTACCACCCAGCTCCCAGCCTCTCCAAGACCCGTCAACTCCAACCCACTCCTCCCAGTAACTCGTAACTCTCGTAACTTCGTAACTCTCCATGGCCTACCGACCATCAACAAGACGTTTCATTCCTTCTCAAAAGTTGCAGTCATCTGCAAAGGCTTGCCAACTCTCCTCCAAGACCTGCCAATCCCAATATTTTCAGCCCCTTATCCAACCCCACCCAGGTGTACCGGCCACCCATCCAAGCCTTCCAACCTCCGTTACAGACCCCCAACTTCGAGGTCTGCCAGCCTTCAGCTTGATCTGTCAGCCCATTAAGAAAAAAAAGAAAAAAAAACACTCAAGCTGAACCGCTTCATCTTAAGCTTTTAGAAGCTCCTGCGTATTACTGCTGATCTCCACAAACTGTTGCCATTTTCGTAACACTCCGCTATTGTTGTTAAGGTCTGTAAACTGCTCTCCAGGTCCCTTAGTGCTGTGCAGGCCTGACCATGCCTATCAGTGCTGTCTAGGTCTGTCCATGCCTGTCTTTGCTGTCTAGGCCTATCCATGCCTGTCATTGCTGTCCGGGCCCGTCACTGCTGTCCAGGCCGACAGATATGTTGATTCATACCAACTCCTTCTTAAGTGTTCAGCTCCAGGCTTACAAACACCCCACCCAGACCTACCTTAACCTCACCACAGTACAGCTACCTGCTGTTGTGCTGCTCTGGGCTCCACTCTCGAGATCTCTCAGTGGCTGTTTAGGACCGTCAGCCCTCACCAGGCTTGGCCACGGGGAGGGCCTTGTTAGACCTCTTACCCTCCAGTTAGTACCGTCAGCTTGCAGGTCCCGCAAAGGTTTGGCAAACCCGTCCGAAGCTGTCAAGGGCTATACACAACCAATGCTTGTTCAGTATGCGGAACCCCATTTAGGACTACCAATCTTGCGGCACCCTATTTAGGTCTGTAAGTCTTGCGGCACCCCATTTAGGACTACTAACCTTGCGGCACTCCAGGAGATTTAGGATTACCAACCCTGCGGCGCCCCAGTTATTACCACCGAACTTTGGCCATGACTGGCAGTCCTCGCTCCTCACCTCCTTGTGTTTCCCTCTCCACGCCCGTGCTCCAGTCACCATGCCCTACCTGATGGCTACATCGTCACACACCCCAGGGAGTCCATACGCCATATGCCCCTTCCACCCACCGGCGGCTGTTGGAAGTCTTATTAAAGGCTAAGTACCTTAATGTAACTGGGGTTAGGGTGGCTGGGAATACTTAGATGGAATAATGAGAAGGAATTGGTCATTGTTCTGACAGGAGACGAGGAGTGTCGAAGACCTCAACGGTGTGTCAGTTAGAAACAGATGAAGACTTGGGTAGTGTAGAGGGTGTGGTGGGGGCATGAGGCACATCCGTCGGTAGGACGAGGCGGGGACTTTCGGGTGCGATGGAACCGCATGGCTCCCGGCAGACCCCGGCGTCAGTGGGCGATAGACCGCCTTGATTACCATCGTTGTTGTTGCCCCTCCCCTCCACAGCCGGGAGGGATGCAATTATCAGGAGCGTTTTGTCGGGCTGCACCTCGATGACGATCAGAGCAAAGCGTGAATCATCGTCTCAGGAGTTAGTTCATTTACATCTTAATGGCATTGTGGGCCTTTGGTTACTTCGTGGCGGGCGCCATCACGGCCAGGCTGATGGGTGGGGCTGCCCACCAGCAGCAAGACATAGGGGCGACATAGACCTTTGCATAGGTCAGGATGGGGGACATTGAACAGGTAGTTGCGACCGCCTCTTGAGTTGGAGGTAGCTGACTATGGCCTCCCACACTCATTCGGGATTGAGTAAATCGATTCCTTTCTTTTTTCGATTTTCTGAATACATCAGTTCCCAACAGTGGCTGTTACTTT
>NC_092270.1:13730028-13742528 GCF_036320965.1 Panulirus ornatus
TGTAAAAGTGCTCCCTCAGCGAGAGAAAATATCTAAGTCGATTTCTTGAAAAGATCTTAATCTTTTTTTTTCTATATCATCTTATTTCTGATATCGAGAGACTCTGTTCCATCAGGTGATTGAATAAGGATCTCAGACGTTTTCGTTCAGTCATAAAATCTCTCTCAAACCTAACAATGATCATTCATTTAAGGATTCATTGTACACAAATATAGTGGTTATGATTTTGAGTTTTACATCTGTGAATGGAAATCATCTCCCCTGTAGATTTACATCATAGATTGTCTACTAATACTTTTAAATGTCGTTCAAGAAGGAACTTTAAATGCTATACTTTTTTTTTTTTGTCTTTAAACGACCGATGCAGCGGAAGATAAGAATACGTTGCTCATGTCCTTCACGCTCGTTCAGTGTGTATCTGTTTCTGTCTTCATGGGATTTCATAATTCAGTTCTGCGTTACTTTCATCTTGTATTTCATCTTTCAGTCTTTGGAACATTTTGGAAATCATACAAGAGAAATGAATCGATTTTTTTTTCTTTCTTTTTTTTAAGGCTGTTTCTTTGGGAGCAGTTTTACGAGCGGCGTTCGTGTTCAACTCCCACAGTTTATGGACCCTAAAGATGTCACACCGACAGTTTCCAGGTCCCCCCCCCCCCCTTTTTCTTTCTTTTCGTCTAAATATGATAATTTTATTGATTATCATTATTCCGAACAGGTCTCCTTCGCCACTGTGGGGAGCCCAGCCCCCCCCCCCCCCCCCCCCCCTTAGTTTCGCCAGTGTTGGCGCGAGAGTTCGTATTACCCATCGCGTCTTCCTCTGTACTGCCCACAGTTTTAGCGTCGAGTGTTTGCACCGCATATACCCAACCCCTCCAGCCTAACTCCATGGCCGCGCTCTGCCCCTCTACCACTCAAAGAGGATGACTCCTTCTTCAGGAGCACCGATGACGTGACTAGGCTGGTGCGGAGGAGTGAGTACATGGTCTGAATATATGGACGTGTGTAGGGAAAATGTGATTTCACGTTCATAGACGAATATAAAACTAACACAAGAAGAGTTAAGGAAAATATATGGTAGCTCATTATCCCTATCCATAATGCTAGGCCCCCCTCAGGAGATTGATACAAAATGCTAGGCCCCTCCTCAGGAGTCTGCTAGGAACCTCCTTAGGAGACTGATATAAAATGCTAGGACCCTCCTCAGGAGACAGATACAAAATGCTAGGACCCTCCTCAGGAGATTGATACAAAATGCTAGGACCCTCCACAGGAGACTGATACAAAATGCTAGGACCCTCCACAGGAGACTGATACAAAATGCTAGGACCCTCCTCAGGAGATTGATACAAAATGCTAGGACCCTCCTCAGGAGAATGATACAAAATGCTAGGACCCTCCTCAGGAGACTGATACAAAATGCTAGGACCCTCCTCAGGAGAATGATACAAAATGCTAGGACCCTCCTCAGGAGACTGATACAAAATGCTAGGAACCTCCTCAGGGACTGATACCAAATGCTAGGACCCTCCTCAGGAGACTGATACAAAATACTAAGACCCTCCTCAGGAGACTGATATGAAATCCAGCACAAAAGAAGTGTAGCGACGTCAGGTCAGGTCACATAACCTGTAATGTGGTTTGGGGTGAGAGGTGTACCCGAGATGGTTCCCTTAGTAGCAACAAAGTTTATTGTGGCTGGAGGCCACGGCTCATGGGAGAGGTTGATATTACAAGCATCGTCTTCAGTTTCCCTTTTGAAGTAACAGTTTAGTTAATACAGGATTGAGGCTTTACTCCAATCCATAATGTGGTCTTTACTTAGGACGTAAAAAAGATAGCTTTACTCTTTGCCATATTTCTGTTATTTTTGTGTCCAGTAAACATCGTGTCTAGTAATCTCAGCTTAGACACTAGGTACAAAAGAGCAATTCGATATGGCCAAGAGGACATTGATCATCTGTGTAGTGAACACCATAGTATGGATTGGGAGTCTTTTTTTTTTTTTTACAAAAGATTATGGAGAATACATTCATTGTTCACACACACACACACACACACACACACACACACACACACACACACACACACACACACACTAGAAGTCCACTTTATTTCATAATACAACAGTGTACGGTCGTTGTTCAGATGACGTTCAAATCAGCGTCATTCCGAACGCAGTTCGTTAATAGTAGAAAAAGTTAAAGGATAATGATCGTCCAGTTTATGACCAGGAATAATGAATGTGTCTCTTAAAACAAAGAATATACGAACTATAGATATATCAACCTTAGACAGTACCTGAGCACAGGTGTCTGTTACCCGTTTTTATACTGACACTTCTCGGATTAACCGCGGATTTAAGAGAGCGTTTGGGAGGGAGAAAGGAGAGAAATCTTAGCCACGTATGGCGATGGGTAATGACTGTGTGACGAACGCCTTATGGACTGACGGAGCCTAGCATTTTCTTTTTCATTCAACAGTTTGAGCATAGATCTCTGTTAGTGCGGCTGCTATAAGATATATAGTCGGTATACAATTCATCTTGTACAGGCTGGCTAGGTTGTTCCTTTCAGTCGTGCAGGATGAGTGGACGCGCACTGATATCATTCGTATATCATTTTCTTCACTTATCCGCGAATACTATCCACTTATAGGGTACGGCACCGTTCACTACAAACTTTACATGATGCAACAGTATAATGTCTACATGACCAGCATCCTATATCGTCTATAAATTACCATGACCGATATGGAACCCCAAAAAATACAAAAAAAAAAAAAAATTCTAAGCGATTTTCACGCTCTTACGAAAGCATCCCCAGGAAGTATAAAGTTATACGAAACTGACGTATAATACCTCTTCATTTACTTTATCTGTTGCTGCTTGGCCGCGCTCTCTACACGTGAGGCTCTTATCCTGTCAGGCGGTCCAGGAGCGACCTGGAGGAGTCTCCGGCCTCCTTAGTCCTACGAGGCTTTGAGTGCTCGATAAATTCATCACCGTAACCTCGCGCTTATTCGCTATGAAGTGTCTGACTCAGGTAATGTGGCCCTGCATGTGAAAACAAGACGAAAACATTGCCGGCCGGAAAGATTCCAGCGCGTGGATCAAACTGTGCAGCGCTCCGAACAAAAACAGAGCGGAACTAATGATAGGAGGAATCTACGTGACCAGACGCATGCTCAGCAGTGTAGTTTCATCAGCGCATGTTTACAGATAAGGACTCTGTGTTACGATACCACAAGGAATGCAAGACTGTTGCCTTGATTCAGTGGTACCACTTCAGGAAACGCCTGGTTACCACTAGAGTTAGTTTTGAACCACCTTGCTGAATCAGTGGACACGCTATCTTTCAACCGTAACTTCGTTTTGAATAAGAAAAAAAAAATTTTCCTTTTCTTTAAAGTTCTCTCATCACTGATAGTTTAAGTGGAAGTCTGCCTCTCTATCTGTCTCACATCTAATACATTATTGGAAGAAAGTATTCCCATGTCGTCAACACTACCCTTGGGTATGGACGAGGTAGTGAGGGTGGCAAATACGAGGTTCTTTGAGCAAAGGACTGGCCTATAAGTGTTCACGCGGGAGTGGGCAATGTTGGAGAGTAACCTGCTGTTTGCAGATGACACGGCTCCGATGGCAGACTCGAGAGGGAAGCGCAAGAAGGTAGTGACCGAGTTTAGAGAGTTTGTGACGGGACACTTCAGAGTTCGTATGAACACAAGGATGAGTGATGAGTGCCACCAGGAGTGTGAGACAGAACGGTCTGAGTGTAGATATGAATGGGGAGGACCTGAAGGACGTGGATTGCTTAGGATACCTGGGAGTGGACGTGGCAACAAATGGAGAGCAGGGGGTCAAACGTGAAGTTCAGGGTGGAAAAGGGGGCTAAGATACATGGGATGGACGGATAAAAAGAGACTTAATGAGATGATGGTTCATAATCATCCGCTGTCATAATCTCACTTGTGGCAGAAACGAGAAATAGTAAAGTAAAGCAGAGGGCACTTCCCCATCCACCATTCCCTCCGGCTCAACAGCTGACAGGAAAAAACTGAGAGGGAAACTGTTTAGTATGGAAAGAGTATACTGCTTTTGGAATAATATAGGAACGTGTGAGCGGAAAATTTTCTACCCTGAATACGGTGGTCCTCTCCGGGAGGAGGCTAAAATCAGAAAAAAAAAATCTTTTCCTTTTGAGACAGGCCATTTTATACCACTGAAACATACGTGCAGCATTGATTTCAAGGTGCTGATAATCTTTGCGATTACTACGCATGGTGGTGATATATTCCATTGTTCTATAACTCAGTAGTGGACCAAAAAAAGAATGCCTGTGTTGCTGTTACCTCTTTTTCCTTTTAATTCCTCACCTGAATTTCTAGTTGTTTTCGTGTGTGTGTGTGTCTGTGTGTGTTTTTTGTGTGGTGCGTGTGTGTGTGTGTGTGTGTGTGTGTGTGTGTGTGTGTGCGTTAGGTCAGTAGCATTATATTTCATTCAGTGTGATATATAACCACTGGTGGGAAGTGGGAAGCGTTATTCATCATATAATCCTAAAGTATTCTTGTTTAAAGATGTAAATGTAAAGAATCGCTCACAGAAAAATCATGATCATTTACCCAGTACTATCTTCGGGGATAGAGGGTGATGCTGATGTTGAATAAGAGTGAAAGTCCGGTGTATGTACCTGATATCCATTATCCTTATGGACGTAAAGGGTGATTGTGATTATAATCACCACTTTCATGTTCCGTATTAGGTCTCACATATACCCTGACCCACCTTGGGTGTCGAGTTCGTGTGTGTGTGTGTGGGTGGGTGTGTGTGTGGGTGGGTGGGTGGGTGGGTGCGGTAGGCAACCCAACCCTGGCAGGTGTTCTCGGGGACATCAGTACACCTAAGAGACAGGCGGAAACATACTTCGCGAAGTTCCAAGTGGTTAGGGCCAGCCACAACCTAGTGGTTAGGGCCAGCCACAGCCTGGATAAGTGATCCCCTCAGGTTGGGTTATCAATGTGAATATCATTTATGACGAAGTTAATTGCGTCGGATAATGTGGCGCAACCATGCGCTATCTCATTTACTATGCGAGGGGTGCAGGTGACGTTACACAGTAAGGCTCGAAGAAACCTGATGGGAGGGAGATGAGCTTGGACCAAAAAAAAACTAAGGACACCATCTCTTTTTACGTCTTTGTCGAGGAAAACAAAACGGTAAAATAGCCGCTGGCCTACTCCCACGTCTGAGACGGTTCGTCATGCCTTCGACTCGAGCTGTATCATAATCCCTGAATTTCTTAGCCATGTGACTCCAGACTCAAGCGGCTGCTTCCTCCGTTCAGTAGATGTCCCCCACCACCACCACGGCTTCTGACGTTTCATCTTCCTGGTAATGATGCCTCATGTCCGACTCTCTGTGACCAGATCACCTCAGACCCGGGTTCACAAACAACACCCACCAGTCTGCTCTCTGAATCTACAATCCATCCTCAAAACCTTTCTCTCGACAGAGAGACCTGGTTGATTTTCAACTCGTGTCGCTGTTTGCACATGTCTCGTCGCCCTGCTTGTCGACCCTGCGGTAGCCACCTCTGCCAGCATCATGTCCGGTAATTGGTTTGACCTGAGATACCCAGAGATTATTGTCATCAATAAGCGAGGGATTGAAACTCCGATCCTCGAAGCTGGAAGGATTCCTACGCATCTGCAGGTCCTCGGGAGAAGATCTCTCTCATGTCTACAATGATGAAATTCTTCCCAGATCTTCATCAGGGTAGGAGGTTTTCCGTCCGGTCGTATTTGGAGACGTTTGCTCTTTGGCTGCTGGGTTAGTGAGGTGGAGGCGCCAACTTCTGCTTCGGTGAAGTGTATTCCAGGACCACAGTGAGAAAAACGGGGGATCTGGAGGAATGCTGGTGGGAAGGGGGGACCTGAGGACATGCTGGGGAGAGACCTAGGACAAGCTGGGGGACCCGAGGACAGGCCTGGGAACATGAATACCGTCTACACCTTGGCAGTCATCCACCAGACGCGCCACAGTTGGTCATTAGGGCAGCACAGGAGGAATGTCAGCCTTCACCTGCCCACCTCCCACCTCAATCCTACTCCCGCTGCCGTCCACCCTCCCTCCTCCACACTATACACCTCACCCTCCACCTCATCGTTATCCTCTTCATCCCTCATTGATCGTCTTGAAAATAGTGGTACGAAATTAGAATCGTGTAACATGGACGAAGGAATAAACCACCTGCAGTATTATTATATCACAGGCACATCAGTATTTTGATGATGGTAATTACCACTAAATAAGTCTCATCACCAAGGAAATATACCGAATTACATTTCGTACTCACTAAATGAATTCCTTTCTTTCTCATTTCGGATTTCAGCCTCTTCCCCAGAGATGATCTCAGTAGCAGCAGTGCTGTATGATCTCCAGTCCACACCATCCTATAGAATTTCAGTGGCAGATAGTTTCTGCATATATGTATATATATATATATATATATATATATATATATATATATATATATATATATATTTTTTTTTTTTTTTTTTTTTTTTTTGTCGCTGTCTCCCGCGTTTGCGAGGTAGCGCAAGGAAACAGACGAAAGAAATGGCCCAACCCCCCCCCCCATACACATGTACATACACACGTCCACACACGCAAATATACATACCTACACAGCTTTCCATGGTTTACCCCGGACGCTTCACATGCCTTGATTCAATCCACTGACAGCACGTCAACCCCTGTATACCACATCGCTCCAATTCACTCTATTCCTTGTCCTCCTTTCACCCTCCTGCATGTTCAGGCCCCGATCACACAAAATCCTTTTCACTCCATCTTTCCACCTCCAATTTGGTCTCCCTCTTCTCCTCGTTCCCTCCACCTCCGACACATATATCCTCTTGGTCAATCTTTCCTCACTCATTCTCTCCATGTGCCCAAACCATTTCAAAACACCCTCTTCTGCTCTCTCAACCACGCTCTTTTTATTTCCACACATCTCTCTTACCCTTACGTTACTTACTCGATCAAACCACCTCACACCACACATTGTCTTCAAACATCTCATTTCCAGCACATCCATCCTCCTGCGCACAACTCTATCCATAGCCCACGCCTCGCAACCATACAACATTGTTGGAACTACTATTCCTTCAAACATACCCATTTTTGCTTTCCGGGATAATGTTCTCGACTTCCACACATTTTTCAAGGCTCCCAAAATTTTCGCCCCCTCCCCCACCCTATGATCCACTTCCGCTTCCATGGTTCCATCCGCTGACAGATCCACTCCCAGATATCTAAAACACTTCACTTCCTCCAGTTTTTCACCATTCAAACTCACCTCCCAATTGACTTGACCCTCAACCCTACTGTACCTAATAACCTTGCTCTTATTCACATTTACTCTTAACTTTCTTCTTCCACACACTTCACCAAACTCCGTCACCAGCTTCTGCAGTTTCTCACATGAATCCGCCACCAGCGCTGTATCATCAGCGAACAACAACTGACTCACTTCCCAAGCTCTCTCATCCCCAACAGACTTCATACTTGCCCCTCTTTCCAAAACTCTTGCATTTACCTCCCTAACAACCCCATCCATAAACAAATTAAACAACCATGGAGACATCACACACCCCTGCCGCAAACCTACATTCACTGAGAACCAATCACTTTCCTCTCTTCCTACACGTACACATGCCTTACATCCTCGATAAAAACTTTTCACTGCTTCTAACAACTTGCCTCCCACACCATATATTCTTAATACCTTCCACAGAGCATCTCTATCAACTCTATCATATGCCTTCTCCAGATCCATAAATGCTACATACAAATCCATTTGCTTTTCTAAGTATTTCTCACATACATTCTTCAAAGCAAACACCTGATCCACACATCCTCTACCACTTCTGAAACCACACTGCTCTTCCCCAATAGTGTGGTTTCAGAAGTGGTAGAGGATATATATATATATATATATATATATATATATATATATATATATATATATATATATATATATATATATATATATTTTCTTTGTTTATTTATTTTGCTTTGCCGCTGTCTCCCGCGTTAGCGAGGTAGCGCAAGGAAACAGACGAAAGAATGCCCCAACCCACCCACATACACATGTATATACATACACGTCCACACACGCAAATATACATACCTATACATCTCAACGCATACATATATATACACACACAGACATATACATATATACACATGTACATAATTCATACTGTCTGCCTTTATTTATTCCCATCGCCACCTCGCCACACATGGAATACCAACCCCCTCCCCCCTCATGTGTGCGAGGTAGCGCTAGGAAAAGACAACAAAGGCCCCATTCGTTCACACTCAGTCTCTAGCTGTCATGTAATAATGCACCGAAACCACAGCTCCCTTTCCACATCCAGGCCCCACAAAACTTTCCATGGTTTACCCAAGACGCTTCACATGCCCTGGTTCAATCCATTGACAGCACGTCGACCCCGGTATACCACATCGTTCCAATTCACTCTATTCCTTGCGCGCCTTTCACCCTCCTGCATGTTCAGGCCCCGATCACTCAAAATCTTTTTCACTCCATCTTTCCACCTCCAATATGGTCACCCACTTCTCCTAGTTCCCTCCACCTCTGACACATATATCCTCTTGGTCAATCTTTCCTCACTCATTCTCTCCATGTGACCAAACCATTTCAAAACACCCTCTTCTGCTCTCTGAACCACACTCTCTTTATTTCCACACATCCCTCTTACCCTTACATTACTTACTCGATCAAACCACCTCACTCCACATATTGTCCTCAAACATCTTATTTCCAGCACATCCACCCTCCTGCGCACAATTTTATCCATAGCCCACGCCTCGCAACCATACCAATATTCCTTCAAACACCCATTTTTGGTTTCCGAGATAATGTTCTCGACTTCCACACATTCTTCAAGGCTCCCAGAATTTTCGCCCCTCCCCCACCCTATGATCCACTTCCGCTTCCATGGTTCTGTCCGCTGCCAGATCCACTCCCAGATATCTAAAACACTTTACTTCCTCCAGATTTTCTCTATTCAAACTTACCTCCCAGTTGACTTGACCCTCAACCCTACTGTACCTAATAATCTTGCTCTTATTCACATTTACTCAACTTTCTTCTTTCACACACTTTACCAAACTCAGTCACCAGCTTCTGCAGTTTCTCACATGAATCAGTCACCAGCGCTGTATCATCAGCGAACAACAACTGACTCACTTCCCAAGCTCTCTCATCCACAAGAGACTTCATACTTGCCCCTCTTTCCAAAACTCTTGCATTCACCTCCCTAACAACCCCATCCATAAACAAATTAAACAACCATGGAGACATCACACACGCATGCCGCAAACCTACATTCACTGAGAACCAATCACTTTCCTCTCTTCCTACACGTACACATGCCTTACATCCTCGATAAAAACTTTTCAGTGCTTCTAACAACTTGCCTCCCACACCATATATTCTTAATACCTTCCACAGAGCATCTCTATCAACTCTATCATTTGCCTTCTCCAGATCCATAAATGCTACATACAAATCCATTTGCTTTTCTAAGTATTTCTCACATACATTCCTCAAAGCAAACACCTGATCCACACATCCTCTACCATTTCTGAAACCACACTGCTCTTCCCCAATCTGATGCTCTGTACATGCCTTCACCCTCTCAATCAATACCCTCCCATATAATTTACCAGGAATACTCAACAAACTTATACCTCTGTAATTTGAGCACTCACTCTTATCCCCTTTGCCTTTGTACAATGGCACTATGCAAGCATTCCGCCAATCCTCAGGCACCTCACCATGAATCATACATACATTAAATAACCTTACCAACCAGTCAACAATACAGTTACCCCCTTTTTTAATAAATTCCACCGCAATACCATCCAAACCTACTGCCTTGCCGGCTTTCATCTTCCGCAAAGCTTTTACTACCTCTTCTCTGTTTACCAAGTCATTTTCCCTAACCCTCTCACTTTGCACACCACCTCGACCAAAACACCCTATATCTGCCATCAAACACATTGAACAAACCTTCAAAATACTCACTCCATCTCCTTCTCACATCACCACTACTTGTTATCACCTCCCCATTAGCCCCCTTCACTGAAGTTCCCATTTGCTCCCTTGTCTTACGCACTTTATTTACCTCCTTCCAAAACATCTTTTTATTCTCCCTAAGATTTAATGATACTCTCTCACCCCAACTCTCATTTGCCCTCTTTTTCACCTCTTGCACCTTCCTCTTGACCTCCTGTCTCTTTCTTTTATACATCTCCCACTCATTTGCATTTTTTCCCTGGAAAAATCGTCCAAATGCCTCTCTCTTCTCTTTCACTAATAATCTTACTTCTTCATCCCACCACTCACTATCCTTTCTAATCAACCCACCTCCCACGCTTCTCATGCCACAAGCATCTTTTGCGCAAGCCATCACTGCTTCCCTAAATACATCCCATTCCTCCCCCACTCCCCTTACCTCCTTTGTTCTTACCTTTTTCCATTCTGTACTCAGTCTCTCCTGGTACTTCCTCACACAAGTCTCCTTCCCAAGCTCACTTACTCTCACCACTCTCTTCACCCCAACATTCTCTCTTCTTTTCTGAAAACCCCTACAAATCTTCACCTTCGCCTCCTCAAGATAATGATCAGACATCTCTCCATTTGCACCTCTCAGCATATTAACATCCAAAAGTCTCTCTTTCGCGTGCCTATCAATTAACACGTAATCCAATAACGCTCGCTGGCCATCTCTCCTACTTACATACGTATACTTATGTATATATCGCTTTTTAAACCAGGTATTCCCAATCACCAGTCCTTTTTTCAGCACCTAAATCAACAAGCTCTTCACCATTTCCATTTACAACACTGAACACCCCATATATACCAATTATTCTCTCAACTGCCACATTATTCACCTTTGCATTCAAATCACCCGTCACTATAACCCGGTCTTGTGCATCAAAACCACTAACACACTCATTCAGCTGCTCCCAAAACACTTGCCTCTCATGATCTTTCTTCTCATGCCCAGGTGCATATGCACCAATAATCACCCATCTCTCTCCATCAACTTTCAGTTTTACCTATATCAATCTAGAATTTACTTTCTTACACTCTATCACATACTCCCACAACTCCTGTTTCAAGAGTAGTGCTACTCCTTCCCTTGCTCTTGTCCTCTCACTAACCCCTGACTTTGCTCCCAAAACATTCCCAAACCACTTTACCCTTGAGCTTCGTTTCACTCAGAGCCAAAACATCCAGGTTCCTTTCCTCAAACATACTACCTATCTCTCCTTTTTTCTCATCTTGGTTACATCCACACACATTTAGACACCACAATCTGAGCCTTCGAGGAGGATGAGCACTCCCCGCGTGACTCCTTCTTCTGTTTCCCCTTTTAGAAAGTTAAAATACAAGGAGGGGAGGGTTTCTGGCCCCCCGCTCCCGTCTCCTTTAGTCGCCTTCTACGACACGTGAGGAATGCGTGGGAAGTATTCTTTCTCCCCTATCCCCAGGGATATATATATATATATATATATATATATATATATATATATATATATATATATATATATATATATATATATGTGTGTGTGTGTGTGTGTGTGTGAGGTAGTTTGATCGAGTAATGAAAGGGCAAGAGAGATGTGTGCTAATTAAAAGAGTGTAGTTGAGAGAGCAGAAGACGGTGTATTGAAATGGTTTGGTCACATGGAAAGAATGAGTGAGGAAAGATTGACAAAGAGGATATATGTGTCAGAGGTGGAGGGAACGAGAGGTGGGAGACCAAATTGGAGGTGGAAAGGTGGAGTGAAAAAGATTTTGAGCGATCGGGGCCTGAACATGCAGGTGGGCAAAGAATAGAGGGAATTGGAACAATGTGGTATACCGGGGTCGACGTGCTGTCAATGGATTGAACCAGGGCATGTTAAGCGTCTGGGGTAAACCATGTAAAGTTTTGTGGGGCCTGGATGTAGAAAGGGAGCTGTGGTTTCGATGCATTACACATGACAGCTAGAGACATTGTGAACAAATGTGTCCTTTGTTGTCTTTTCCTAGCGCTACCTCGCGCGCGCGCGGGGAGGGTGGGTTGCTGTTTCATGTGTGACGGGGTGGCGACGAGAATGGATGAAGGCAGCAAGTATGAATATGTACGTGTGTATATGTATATGTCTGTGTATGTGTATGTATGTATACGTTGAAAAATATAGGTATGTATATGTGCGTGTGTGGGCGTGTATGTATATGCATGTGTAAGTGGGTAGGTGCTATCTCGCTAACGCGGGAGACAGCGACTAAGTATAATAAGTTTTTTTTTTCTTTTTTTTTATACCTCGTCGCTGTCTCCCGCGGTTGCGAGGTAGCGCAAGGAAACAGACGAAAGAAATGGCCCAACCCCCCCCCCATACACATGTACAT
>NC_092270.1:13747528-13915028 GCF_036320965.1 Panulirus ornatus
TTGGCTACTGAATGCCCACATCCTGGTGCTACCTCGTTGACGCGGGAAACGGCGATCAAGTATAATGAAAAAAAAATCATATATATATATATATATATATATATATATATATATATATATATATATATATATATATATATATTATCCCTGGGGATAGGGGAGAAAGAATACTTCCCACGTATTCCCTGCGTGTCGTAGAAGGCGACTAAGGGGGAGGGGAGCGGGGGGCTGGAAATCCTCCCCTCTCGTTTTTTTTTTTTTTTTTTTTTCCGAAAGAAGGAACAGAGAAGGGGACCAGGTGAGGATGTTCCCTCAAAGGCCCAGTCCTCTGTTCTTAACGCTACCTCGCTATCGCGGGAAATGGCGAATAGTATGAAAAAAAAAAAAAAAAAATATATATATATATATATATATATATATATATATATATATATATATATATATATATATATATATATATTAATTATGAAAATCTAGAATCCCTTTTACGGTTCTGCTGCAGCTTATGTTGCGCCACAGTCAGAAGCAGGGAAAGGATAGATTCCTATGGAGTGGAAAATTCTTGGAGGAGATTGTGTTCCGTATTATTTACTGACGATGATTCAACCTCGCCGAAGGTGACTGTTCACTTGGGGGTCGGGTCCAGTAACGCCTGTCTGTATGTACAGTAACGCCTGTCTGTATGTATGTACAGTAACGCCTGCCTGTTTGTATGTACAGTAACGCCTGCCTGTCTGTATGTACATTAACCCCTGTCTGTGTATGTATGTAAATAAGCATCATCACTAACCTAATCATTGAAAAGCAGACTGAAAACTGTCACTCCTTCCTCTGTACAGCGACTTGCAGGATCCACAACAACCAACGTAGGTGCACGTTAAAGAAAATCCACACTTGTCGCACCAGAACAGTGCAAGTGTGGTGTGTGTTGCTCCGAACGTGGAGGAGGAGGTGTGGCAAGGGTGTGTGGAGAGGGAGAGGGAGAAGGGCGTTGTGGAGAGGAAGAAGGTGGTGCGGTAAGAGAGACGGAGTTGTGGCATGGGTGAGGGAGATAAGGCAAGGGAGGGTAAGATATGACAAGGGAAGGGAAGATGAGGCAGGAGAGAGAGAGAGAGAGAGAGAGAGAGAGAGAGAGAGAGAGAGAGAGAGAGAGAGAGAGAGAGAGAGAGGGAGGGAGGGAGGGAGATGTGGCGTGGTAGATGTGGTAGGAAGATTGAGATGTAGCAAGAAAGAGGGTGGGGGAGGAGGGGCCACAGGGAGAGGGAAGTGTAGCAATGGCGAGAGATGTGACAAGAGAAAGGGAGGGATGGCATGGGAGACGGGGAAGGAGGTGGGTAAGGAAAATGTGGGAAAGGAGATGGAAGTGTGGCAAGATAGAGGGAGATGTTGTTAAGGGCGAGAGAGAGGTGTGGCAAGGAAGAAGGAGGTATGGCAAGAGGAGGGAGGTATTGTTAAAGGTGAGAGAGGTGTAGAAAGGGAGAAGGAGGCTTGGCAAGAAGAGGGAGGTGTTGTTAAGGGAGGGAGAGGTGTGGCAAGGGAAAGAGGGTCGTAACAAGGGAGAAGAAGATGTGGCAAGGAAGAAGGAGTCGTAGCAAGGCAGACGAATATGTGTCAAGGGAGAGGTTGATGTTGCTAGGGAGGGCAAGGTGTGGCAAGGGAGAGCAAGGTGTGGCAAGAGAGAGGGAGGTTTGGCAAGGGAGAACAAGATGTGGCAACAGGTAGGGAATTATAGCGAGGGAGAGAGAGATTAGATTGTGTGTGTGTGGGAAGGGGAGGGAGGGGACGGTCACGGGAGGGAATAGTGGGATTAGCATCGTAACGTCATTACTTAACCTGTGACCTGGCCTCACAATTTATGACCTGCCTCGCGGACCTGTGCTCTGTTTCGCATGGTGGGTCAGAAGGGATCAGGGGTGAGAGGTGGAGTGTACAGAGGGAGGGCCAGGCGACGGCGAACCTAATGGTCTGTGGCGAGGTGGGGGGGGGGGGGGGGGGGGGGGCAGTAACTGTGTCTTAGATTCCTTGTTCCATACAGATGGAGGCTGAGGCTGGCTTGTAGGGCAGAAGGCTCCTCCTGCCCGGCTTACCATTCTTTCAAAAAGGAAGGGGTTAGGGGGATGCTTTGGCAGGTGGCAACGAGAGAGAGAGAGAGAGAGAGAGAGAGAGAGAGAGAGAGAGAGAGAGAGAGAGAGGAGAGAGAGAGAGGAAGGGGGGAGATTCTTGTGTACAGAGTCTGGACAAGTCTGTGTAAGTTAAAAATTCAGGCCTGAAAAGTCTGGAAAGTGGTCGTAAAAAGGACTGCTGTTTAGTCTGATGATTTTGCCTTTGAATCGCTACTTCATCTGACAACGGACTCTGAATTACTGTTTGTCCTGAAAATGGCCTTAAAATTACTGTTTGGTTTATAAAAAAAAAAGGCCTTAAGATTACTGTTTAGTGCAAAAATGGCCTTCGATCGCTTCGTGGTCTGAAAATGGCATTAAATGACTATTTGGTCTAAAAAGGGCCTTAAAAGTACTGTTTGATCTGAAAATGGCCTTCAATTTGCTTCTTGGTCTGGAAATGACCTTAGAGTTCCTTTTTTTTCTACAGTGGGTTGAAGATTGATTTTTGATCTGAATTTCGGCATCACGAGTTGAGAAAAAAATAGCTCAAAAAAGAGGAGTATTTTCGTGATGACTGAATTGCACACTTCTTAAGGAATGTGAGTTTACAATTTTCTGTGTTCAAGTCAACACTTGCCGAGATGGAACAAATCCGAAATATATGTCAGAAATTTGACTCTTAGTGAGTGCACCAATTCTGTAATGAGAGAGAGAGAGAGAGAGAGAGAGAGAGAGAGAGAGAGAGAGAGAGAGAGAGAGAGAGATAATAGGGGTATGGAGACGAGGGATGATTGTAAGGGGGTATGCAAGGTGTTATAATGTTAGTTCACTTACATCAGAGTGAGGGAGGAAGCGACCGAAGGTGAACTTGGAGGGAGTGTAGGAAGGATGTGAGGTGAAGGGAGTTTGTGGAGGGAGGGAGGAGTGAGGTGAAGAAATGAGCAGTTGTTGAGTCTGTACACGAGAGACTAAGCAGACGTGAGGAATGAGTGTGTGAGTGATGAGTATAGATGAGAATAATGAGTGAGTGAAGTAGTAGACATGAGTAATGATGAGAGGGAAGAGTTGAGTATCTTGATTGATAAAAGGGAATGATTTGGCTGAGTCTGTATCGTGATGTGTTAATGACTTCCCTGTGTCGCCTGTGAACCATTGACCTTTCTGTTACACTCACAGCCACCTTTAACCTCACCGCTTGTCACCATTAACAACAGTGTTTGTATCACTGTAACGTTACATTAACAAAATCACCATTACCCTCACCATTTCACCATAGGCAGCGGCTGTATCATACTATACGTAGGAGGTCACCATTAGTCACTGTATCCATCACCATACACAACAGTTGTACCACTGTATTCACAGAAAGTCACCATTAGGCACTGTATTCATCACTATGCACAGCAGTTGCGTCGCTTTATTTACAGGGAGTCACCATTAGTCACTGTATCCATCACCATACACAACAGTTGTATCACTGTATTTACAGGGAGTCACCATTAGCCACTGTATCCATCACCATACACAACAGTTGTATCACTGTATTTACAGGAAGTCACCATTAGCCACTGTATTCATCACCATACACAGCAGTTGCATTACTGTATTTAAAAGGAGTCACCGTTAGTCACTGCATTCATCACTATACACAGCAGTTGCATCACTGTATTTACAGGGAGTCACCATTAGTCACTGTATTTATCACTATACACAGCAGCTACATCACTGTATTTACAGGGAGTCACCATTAGTCACTGTATTTATCACTATACACAGCAGGTTGTATCACTCTACTCACAGGGAGTCACCATTAGTCACTGTATTAATCACTATACACAGCAGGTTATATCACTATATTCACAGGGAGTCACCATTAGTCACTGTCTTAATCACTATACACAGCAGGTACATCACTGTATTTACAGGGAGTCACCATTAGTCACTGTATTGATCACTATACACAGCAGGTACATCACTGTATTTACAGGGAGTCATCATTAGTCACTGTATTAATCACTATACACAGCAGGTACATCACTGTATTTACAGGGAGTCACCATTAGTCACTGTATTAATCACTATACACAGCAGGTTGTATCACTATATTCACAGGGAATCACCATTAGTCACTGTATTAATCACTATACGCAGCAGGTACATCACTGTATTTACAGGGAGTCACCATTAGTCACTGTATTAATCACTATACACAGCAGGTACATCACTGTATTTACAGGGAGTCATCATTAGTCACTGTATTAATCACTATACACATCAGGTACATCACTGTATTTACAGGGAGTCACCATTAGTCACTGTATTAATCACTATACACAGCAGGTACATCACTGTATTTACAGGGAGTCATCATTAGTCACTGTATTAATCACTATACACAGCAGGTACATCACTGTATTTACAGGGAGTCATCATTAGTCACTGTATTAATCACTATACACAGCAGGTACATCACTGTATTTACAGGGAGTCACCATTAGTCACTGTATTAATCACTATACACAGCAGGTACATCACTGTATTTACAGGGAGTCATCATTAGTCACTGTATTAATCACTATACACAGCAGGTACATCACTGTATTTACAGGGAGTCACCATTAGTCACTGTATTAATCACTATACACAGCAGGTACATCACTGTATTTACAGGGAGTCATCATTAGTCACTGTATTAATCACTATACACAGCAGGTACATCACTGTATTTACAGGGAGTCACCATTAGTCACTGTATTAATCACTATACACAGCAGGTACATCACTGTATTTACAGGGAGTCATCATTAGTCACTGTATTAATCACTATACACAGCAGGTACATCACTGTATTTACAGGGAGTCATCATTAGTCACTGTATTAATCACTATACACAGCAGGTACATCACTGTATTTACGGGAGTCACCATTAGTCACTGTATTAATCACTATACACAGCAGGTACTCACTTTTATAGAAAAACTTACTTTAACCCACCCACCACTCTGTTGTTATAGGAGTACTTCAGTTCATTAACCTCATCCACCACTCTGTTGTTATAGGAGTACTTCATCTCGTTAACCTCATCCACCACTCTGTTGTTATAGGAGTACTTTATCTCGTTAACCTCATCCACCACTCTGTTGTTATAGGAGTACTTCAGTTCATTAACCTCATCCACCACTCTGTTGTTATAGAAGTACTTCATCTCGTTAACCTCATCCACCACTCTGTTGTTATAGGAGTACTTCATCTCGTTAACCTCATCCACCACTCTGTTGTTATAGGAGTACTTCATCTCGTTAACCTCACCCACCACGCTGTTGTTATAGGAGTACTTCATCTCGTTAACCTCATCCACCACTCTGTTGTTATAGGAGTACTTCATCTCGTTAACCTCATCCACCACTCTGTTGTTACAGGAGTACTTCATCTCGTTAACCTCATCCACCACGCTGTTGTTATAGGAGTACTTCATCTCGTTAACCTCATCCACCACTCTGTTGTTATAGGAGTACTTCATCTCGTTAACCTCACCCACCACGCTGTTGTTATAGGAGTACTTCATCTCGTTAACCTCATCCACCACTCTGTTGTTATAGGAGTACTTCATCTCGTTAACCTCATCCACCACTCTGTTGTTACAGGAGTACTTCATCTCGTTAACCTCACCCACCACGCTGTTGTTATAGGAGTACTTCATCTCGTTAACCTCATCCACCACTCTGTTGTTATAGGAGTACTTCAACTTGTTAACCTCATCCACCACTCTGTTGTTATAGGAGTTCTTCACCTCGTTAACCTCATCCACCACTCTGTTGTTATAGTACCTCATCTCGTTAACCTCATCCACCACTCTGTTGTTATAGGAGTACTTCTTACCATCATATCTAACACGTTTCTTGTTATGACGTCGTAGTGCCATTACTTCTCAGTTCCACAGATTTGTACGCTTTCGGTATCGTCAGAAACTTGAAGAGAAGTTGTAAAGAGAAGTTGTAGCTGCGTCTCCCTTCGTTCCTCTCTGTTGACCAGTCTGTAGCCTCTGACCTCTTCCTGTATTTCAGCTCCCTTAATTTTGCGCTCTGTTGGACTTCATTCGCTCTACATGGTTCTTCAAGTACGGTTATGAAACACGAGACACGTAGTTTAATTCTCAAAATGATAAATACCACAAATAGTTTACTGTGCTGTTTCTTTACCTTGCGATTACATTCGACCGTAACGTAAACCAACCGATGATTTGCCTCCTTAACAGTTCTTGTTTCTAAGTCAGTCTCGAGACTCCTGCACAGTTCTGTAATTTCTTTGATTTCCGCTATAAAGTTGATGCTTGCCTGGTTATTTCCTCTATCATGTGATTCCAGCCCTTCTGGCAATCGGTAGACGTACAGTCAAGAACTTGTTATATCTTCAGTGGAGCGTGGTCGCTAGACTAGCCATATTTTCAGTCGAATGTGGTGGCTGGAACTGGCCATATCCTCACTGGGGCGTAGTGGCTTGAATTGGCCATCTCTTTAGTGGAACGTGGTGGCTGGAACTGGCCATGTCATCAGTGGAGCTTGATGGTTGGAACTGACCATATCTTCAGTGGAGAACGTGGTAGCTGGAACTGACCATATCTTCAGTGGAGCAGAGTAGAAGGTACTGTATCTTATCCACAGTGGAGTGTGGTAGCTGGAACTGGCCATATCCGTAATAGAACGTTGTGACTGGAACTAACCATATCCTCAGCATAGTGTGGTAGCTGGAACTGACCATATCTTCAGTAGAGCATGGCTGCTGGAACTGATCATATCCTCAGCATAGTGTGGTGACTGGAACTGTCCATATCCTCAGTAGAGCATGGCAGCTGGAACTGACCATATCATCAGCAGAGTGTGGTGGCTGGAATTGACCATATCCTCAGTAGAGCATGGCTGCTGGAACTGACCATATCATCAGCAGTGTGGTGGCTGGAATTGACCATATCCTCAGTAGAGCATGGCTGCTGGAATTGACCATATCCTTAGCAGAACATGGCGGCTGGAACTAACCATATCCTCAGTAGAGTGGGGTGGCTGGAACTAACCATATCTCCAGCGGAGCGTGGCTGGAAGTGACCATAGCCTTAGCGGAGCGTGGCTGCTGGAACTAACCATATCCTCAGCCCAGCATAGCTGCTGGAGCTGGTGATATACCTCCTGGCAATTTCACTCAGGCGTCCACTTGGCGGCGTCTGCTGCTGACCCGGCACTGCAGAGGACCACCTCGCGCACCGTTGCCGTAAGCGGCTATCGCGACCTGAATTAATACATATGTAGATCCAGGTGGCTTGTTAGTGCCTGATCTATGGCTGGTGCTGAGGCCTGTGATGAAGAGCACATTCGTAGGGGAGCCGTCAAAGGGCCTCCTCGGGATGATGAAGTAGGAGATGATCAGTCATCTTCTATGTTGATGTTAAGGGAGGAAGTGCTCGTGCTATGGAATGGAAAGATGGGGGAGAAGTGTATACCCTGCGTTGTCGGGGATTAATGGGGTATTTATCGTGTCCTGCTGAAGCAAGGGAAGGGGTGCGGGGAAAACAAGGATCTATTCAGATAAGTGGCATAAATGACATTATTTATCTGTTGAGGTTCTGGAGCAAGTACCCCTCTCCGGCTTCAGCTTCTGTGAAGATGTCCAACGATCGTGGTAGATGAGGTGGAGGAAGAACTTCCAAGGTCAGTTCCCTCTCCTGCTAGAGGTGCTTCGACAGAAGGGCGTGATTTGTGTATGTCAAGTATTCCCAGGCATAGTGCATGCGTATCAGGTGGATCTATGCATGGTGCATGCGTATCAGATGTGCCCAGGCATGGTGTAGGCATAAAATGTGTGCCCAGGCATGATGCAGTCCTATCAGATGTGTCCAGGCGTGTTGCAGGTATATCAGGTGTTCCCAGGCATGTTTCATACGTATCACGTGTGCCCAGGCATGGTGCGGGCATATCAGGTGTGCCCAGGCATGATGCAGTCCTATCAGATGTGGCCAGGCATGTTGCAGGCATATCAAGTGTGCCCAGACAAGATACAGGCATGTCACGGTGTACGCAGGCATAGTGCAGGCATGTCAGGTTTGCCAAGGCATGTCAGGATATGCCCAGGCATGATGCAGGCATGTCCAGGTGTGCCCAGGCATTTTGCAAACATATCAAGTGTGCCTAGGCATGGTGCAGGCATTTTGGGTGTGCCTAGGCATGATGCAGACATGTCAGGGGGTGCCCAGGCATAGTGCAGGCATATCGGTTATGCTCAGGCATGGTGCAGGCATATCAGATATTCCCACGCTTGATACAGGCTTATCAGGTGTGCCCAGGCATGATACAGGCATATCAGGTGTGCCCAGACACGGTGCAGGCATGTCATGGTGTGTCCAGGCATGGTGTAGTCATATCAGATGTGTCCAGGCATGGTGCAGGCATGTCATGGTGTGCCCAGCCATAGTTCAGGCATATCATGTTTGCCCAGGCATAATGTAGGTATCTCAGGGTGTGTCCAGGCATGGGGCAGTCATGTCAGGTGTGCCCTAGGCATGATGCAGGCATGTCAGGGTGTGCCCAGGCATGATGCAGGCATATCAAGGTGTGCCCAGGCATGATGCAGGCATGTCAGGGTGTGCCCAGGCATGATGCAGGCATATCAGGGTGTGCCCAAGCATGATGCAGGCATGTCAGGGTGTGCCCAGGCATGATGCAGGCATGTCAGGGTGTGCCCAGGCATAGTGCAAGTATATCGGATATACCCAGGCACGATGTCGGCATGTCATTGAGTGTCTAGGCATGGTGCAAGCATTTCATGGTGTGCCCAGGCATTGTGCAGGTATATCATGTGTGCCCAGGCATAATGTAGGCATGTCAGAGTATGCTTATACACAGTGCAGGCATGTCAGGGTGTGCCCATGCATGTTACAGGCATATTAGGTATGCCCAGGTATGATGCAGGCATATCAGCTGTGCCCAGGTATAGTGCAAGCATATCAGGTATGCCTAACCATGATACAATCATGTCAGGATGTGCCCAGGCATGGTGTAGGCATATCAGGTGATTCCAGATATGGTGCAGCATGTCAGGGTGTGCCCAGGCATGATACAGGCATGACATTGTGTGCCAAGCATAATGTAGGCATATCAGGTGCGGTCATGATGCAGGCATGCCATGTTGCGTTCAGGCATGGTGTAGGCATATCAGCTGTGTCCAGGCATGGTGCAGGCTTGTAAGGTGTGCCCACACATGGTTCGGCCATGTCAGGGTGTGCCCAGCATGATGCTGGCATATCAGGGTGTGCCATAGCATGGTGCAAGCATATCAGGTTTGTCCAAGCATGGTGCAGGTATGTCAGGCGTGCCCAGGCATGATGCAGGCATGTCAAGGAGTGCCCAGGCATAGTGTTGGCATATCAGGTGTGGCCAGGCATTATGTAGGTATGTCAATGTGTGCCCAGGCATGGTACAGGCATATCAGATATGCTCAGGCATGATGTCAGCATGCCAGGGTGTGCTCAAGCATGATACAGACATGGCGTGTACAGGCATAGTGCAGGGCACGTCAGGTGTGCCCAGGCATAGTGCAGGCATGTCAGGGTGTGAGCAGGCATGGTGCAAGCATGTCAGGTGTGCTCAGGCATGATGCAGGTATATCAGGTGTGCCCAGGCATGGTGCAAGCATGTCAGCTGTGCCTAGCCATGATGCAAGCACGTCAGGGGGTGTCCAGGTATGGTGAAGGCATATCAGGTCTGATCAGGCATGGTGCATGCATGGCAGATGTGGACGGACATGGTGCAGGCATATTAGGTGTGCCTAACCATTATGTAGGCATGTCATTGTGTGCCCAGCCATGATGCAGATATGTTAGTATGTGGCTCAAACATAGTTTAGGCATATCAAGTGTACCCAGGCATGATGCAGGCAAGTCAGGGTGTATCCAGGCATGGCACAGGCATATCAGGTACGTGTCCCCAGGGATGATGTAAACATGTCAGGGTGTGTCTAGACATGGTGCATGCATGTCAGGTGTGCCCACACATGGTGCGGGTATGTCTGGGTTTGTCCAGGCATGGTGCAGACATGTCAGGTGTGGCCAGACATACTGCAGGCATATCAGGTCTGCCCAGGCATGATGCAGGCATGGCAGGGTGTGTCCAGGCATAGTGCAGGCATATCAGGTGTGCCTAACCATTATGCAGGCATGTCAATGTGTGCCCAGACAAGGTACAGCCATATGAGGTGTGCCCAGGCATGATGCACACATGTCAGGGTATACTAACCATGGGACAGGCATATCAGGTAGGTGTGTCCAGGTATGATGTAGGCATGTCAGGGTGTGCCTTGGCATGATGGAGGCATATCAGGTGTGTCCAGGCATGGTGCAGGCATTCAGGTGTGCCCAGGCATGGTGTAGGCATGTCAGGTGTGCCCAGACATGGTGCGGGCATGTCATAGTGTGCCCAGGCATGATGCAAGCATATCAGTGTGTGCGAGAAATAGTGCAGATATCAGGTTTACCCAGGCAAGATGTAGGCAATTTAATATGTGCCTAGGCATGACGCAGACATGTCAGCGTGTCCCCAGGCATGGACCAGCCATATCAGCTGTGCCAAAGCATACTATAGGCATGTCAGGGTGTGCCTAGACATGGTGCAGGTATGTCAGGTTTAACCAGCCATAGAGCTCCTTAGTAGTTGTAAAAAAAAAAAAAAAAAAAAAAAAAAAAAAAAAAAAAAAAAATAAATGTTGCATAGGTTATTTCATATAAAATGTTACTTTGCTATTTTGTACATGCGATATCAGCTTGTCACCATCCCTATCATGAACTATCACCTACAGTTATCATGAAACTTAAAGCTAGAAGTTATAGTGATGATAGATGATTGAAAAGCGGAATGCTTTTAGGTACAAACGACTTTTTGTATCTATCAGTGCGCAGCTTGGGCAGAGCTAGCCTTCTACCAGATTTAAGATACGTGTAACAATTATGTAGCGGATGCGTTACATCTTTCATCATTCTGTCTACTTGTTTCATTGTACCTTTTTGATAAAGCTTGTCTGCACCTAGTTTTCTTGCTTTCTTAACAATCCTTCCCAACTTCATTTTATCTTTGCAAGTAAGTTTTCCATACCAGGCAGTGATTGAAAAATTTATAACTGATTCTAAAATTGATTTGTAAAATAGGTTAATGACCATTTTATCTACATGTAGGTTATGCAAGATACGTACAAAGTGTAATCTTTGGTTACATTTCCTTGACACCATATCTGTATTAACACTTCCCTTCAACTGGTCATCAATCATAAAGCCCAAATACTTATACTGGTTTACTCTTTCTACGTTTTCTTCCTCAATTGTTAATAGGTCTGGTACGTGTTTATTTTTAGTTCTGAAATCGAATATCATCTATTTCGTTTTCCTTACATTAAGCTCCAAAAAAATTTGTTTACTCCAGTCAACGAATTTTTTAACTTGAGTTAAATAGCCTTCATAATTATTATTTACATTATTATTAAGCATTTCCGGGTGTGCCCAGGCATTATACAGGCATGTCAGGGTGTCCCCAGGAATTGTGCAGGCATATCAGGTGTGCCCAGCCATGATTCAGGCATATCAGGTTTGCCCAAGCATGGTGCAGGCATGTCAAGTGTGCCCAGCCATGATGCAAGCATGCCTCCAGCCTCCAGCGCTGTATCATCAGCGAACAACAACTGACTCACTTCCCAATCTCTCTCGTCCACAACAGACTGCATACTTGCCCCTCTTTCCAAAACTCTTGCATTCACCTCCCTAATAACCCCATCCATAAACAAATTAAACAACCATGGAGACATCACACATCCCTGCCGCAAACCTACCAGGCAAGATGTACGCATGTCAGGGTGTGCAAGGCATGGTGCAGACGTATCAGGTGTGCCCAGTCATGGTGCTGGCATGTCACTTGTCCCCAGCCATGATGCAAGCATGTCAGGGTGTAGGTTGTAGGCATATTAGGTGTGTACAGGCATGGTGCAGGCATGTTGAGTGTGCCCAGACATGGTGAAGGCATGTCAGGGTATGCCTAGGCATGATGCAGGTATGTCAGAGAGTGGTCAGTCATGGTGCAGGCATATCTGGTTTTCCCAGACAAGATTCAGGCATTTCAGGTGTGCCCAGGCATGATGGAGGCGTGTCAGGGAGTGCTCAGGCATGGTGCAGGCATATCTGGTTTTCCCAAACATGGTTCAGGCACGTTAGGTGTGCCTAGGCATGATGCAGGCATGTCTGGGTGTGCGTGGGCATGGTGGTAGCATATCAGGTGTGTCCAGGCATGGTGTAGGCATCTCAGGTGTGCCCAAGCATGGTGCCTGCATATCTGGTTTTCCCAGACATGGTTCAGGCACGTTAGGTGTGCCCAGGCATGATGCAAGCACGGCAGGGTGTGCCCAGGCATGGTGCAGGCATATCAGGTGTGACCAGGCATAATGCAGGCATGTCAGTGTCTGACCAGGCATGATGCATGCACGTCAGGGTGGGCCCCAGGAATGGTGCAAGCATGCCAGGGTGTGCCCAGGCACAATGCAGGCATGCCAGGGTGTCCCCATGCATGGTGCAGACATATCAAGTGTGCGCAGGCATGTCAGGGTGTCCCCAGACATGGTGCAGGCATATCATTTGTGCCCAGGCATTGTGCAAGCATGTCAGAGTGTGCCCAAGCATATTCCAAGCATACCAGGTATGCCCAGACATGGTGCAGGCATGTCCGGTGTGCCTAGGCATAGTTCAGGCACGTCAGGGTGTGCTCAGGCATGGTGCAGTCATATCAGGTTTGCCCAGGCATGGTGCAGGAATATAAGGTGTGTCCAGGCATGGTGTAAGCATTTCCGGGTGTGCCCAGGCATTATACAGGCATGTCAGGGTGTCCCCAGGAATTGTGCAGGCATATCAGGTGTGCCCAGCCATGATTCAGGCATATCAGGTGTGCCCAAGCATGGTGCAGGCATGTCAAGTGTGCCCAGCCATGATGCAAGCATTTCAGGGTATGTCCAGGCATGGTTTATGCATTTCAGGTGTGTCTAGGCATGATGTAGGCATGTCAGGTGTGTCCAGGCATGGTGCATGCATATCTGTTCTTTCCAGGCATGATGCAGGCATATGAGGTGTGCCCAGGCATGATGCAGGCACGGCAGGGTGTGTCTAGGCATGGTGCAGGCATATCAGGTGTGACCAGGCTTAATTTAGGCATGTCAGTGTCTGCCCAGGCATAATACAGGCATGGCAGGATGTGCCCAGGCATGTTACAGGTATTACAAGTGTCCCCAGGCATGATATAGGCATGTTGCAGGCATGTCAGATGTACCCAGATGTACCCAGGCATTGTGCAGGCATGTCAGGGTGTGCTCACGCATGGTTTAGGCATACCAGGTGTGTCCAGGCATGATGTAGGAATATCAGGAGTGCACAGGCATGATGCAGGAATATCAAGGTGTGTTCAGGCATATTGCATGCATGTGAAGGTGTGCCCAGGCATTATCCAGGCATGTAAGGGCGTGTTCAGGCATATTGCAGGCATATCAGAATGTGCCCACGCATGGTGCAGGCATACTAGGTATACCCAGGCATGGTGCAGGCATGTCAGGTGTGCCCAGGCATGGTTCAAGCATATTAGGTTGTGCCCAGGCATGGTTCAAGCATATTAGGTTGTGCCCAGGCATGTCAAGGTGTACCCAGGCATGGTGCAGTCATATAAGGTGTGCCCATGCATGATGCAGGCATACCAGATGTGACCAGGCATAATGTAGGCATGTCAGTGTCTGTTCAGGAATGATGCATGCACGTCAGGGTGGGCCCAGGTATGGTATAGGCATGTCAGGGTCTGCTTAGGCATGATGCAGGCATATCAAGTGTGCCTATGCATGGTGCAAGGATGTCAGGGTGTGCCCAGGCATTATGCAGCCTTGTAAGGTTGTCCCCATGCATGGTGCAAGCATATTAAATGTGCCCAGGCATGAAACAGGCATTTCAGGGTGTCCCCAATCATGGTGCAAGCATGTCAAGTGTGGCCAGGCATGAAGCAGTCATGTCAGGGTATGCCCAGGCATGGTGCAGGCATATCAGTGTGTGCATAGGCATGGTGCAGTCATATCAGGTGTGCCCAGGCATGTTGCAGTCATATCAAATGTGCCCAGGCATGGTGCAGGCATGTCAGGGTGTCCCCAAGCATGATGTAGGCATGTCAAACGTGGCTAGGCATGAAGCAGTCATGTCAGGGTATGCCCAGGCATGGTTCAGGCATATCAGGGTGTACATAGGCATGGTGCAGGCATATCATGTGTGCCAAGGCATGGTGCAGGCATGTCAGGGTGTGCCCATTATATTCCAAGCATACCAAGTATGCCCAGGCATGGTGCAGGCATGTCTGGTGTGCTCAGGCATAGTTCAGGCACGTTAGGGTGTGCTCAGGCATTGTGCAGTCATATTAGGTTTGCCCAGGCATGGTGCAGGAATATAAGGTGTGCCCAGACATGGTGTAAGCATTTCCGGGTGTGCCCAGGCATTATACAGGCATGTCAGGGTGTCCCCAGGAATTGTGCAGGCATATCAGGTGTGCCCAGCCATGATTCAGGCATATCAGGTGTGCCCAAGCATGGTGCAGGCATGTCAAGTGTGCCCAGCCATGTTGCAAGCATTTCAGGATATGTCCAGCCATGGTTTATGCATCTCAGGTGTGTTTAGGCATGATGTAGGCATATCAGGTATGTCCAGGCATGGTGCATGCATATCTGTTTTTCAGGCATGGTTCAGGCATATGAGGGTGTGTCCAGGCATAGTGCAGGCACATCAGGTGTGACCAGGCATAATACAGGCATGGCAGGATGTGCCCAGGCATGTTACAGGTATGACAAGTGTCCCCAAGCATGATGTAGGCATAACAGGTATGCCCAGGCATGGTGCAGGCATGTCAGATGTACCCAGGCATTGTGCAGGCATGTCAGGGTGTGCCCACGCATGGTTTAGGCATACCAGGTGTGTCCAGGCATGATGTAGGAATATCAGGAGTGCACAGGCATGGTGCTGGAATATATAGGTGTGTTCAGGCATATTGAAGGCATATCAAGGTGTGCCTGGCATTATCCAGGCAAGTAAGGGTGTGTTCATGCATATTGCAGGCATATCAGAATGTGCCCACGCATGGTGCAATCATACTAGGTATACCCAGGCATGACGCAGGCATGTCAGGTGTGCCTAGACATGATTCAAGCATATCAGGTTGTGCCCAGGCATGTCAGGGTGTACCCAGGCATGGTGTAGTCATATAAGGTGTGCCCATGCATGATGCAGGCATATCAGGTGTGACCAGGCATAGTGCAGTCATGTCAGCGTCTGCCCAGGCATGATGCATGGACGTCAGGGTGGGCCCAGGCATGTCAGGGTCTGCTTAGGTATGGTGTAGGCATATCACGTGTGCCCAAGCATGGTGCAAGCATGTCAGGGTGTACCAAGGCATTGTGCAGGCATGTCAGGGTGTCTCCATGCATGATGCAGGCATATCAAGTGCGCCCAGGCATAAAACAGGGTGTCAGGGTGTCCCCAAGCATGGTGCAGGCATGTCAAGTGTGGCCAGGCACGAAGCAGTCATGTCAGGGTATGCCCACGCATGGTGCAGGCATATCAGGGTGTTCATAGGCATGGTGCAGGCATATCAGGTGTGCCCAGGCATGTAGGCATATCAGGGTGTGCCCAAGCATGGTATAGGCATATCAGATGTGTCCAGGCATAGTGCAGGCATAACAGGTGTGCCCAGGTATGATATAGGCATGTCAGGGTGTGCCTAGGCATGTTGCAAGCATATCTTTGTGTGCATAGACATGGTGCAAGCATATCATGTCTGTCCAGGCATGATACAGGAATATCAGGTGTGCCCAGGCAAGGTGTAGGCATGTCAGGTGTGCCCAGCTATGATGCAAGCATGTCAGAGTGTATTTAAACATGGTGTAGGCATATGAGATGTGTCCAAGCATGGTGCAGGCATGCTAGGTGTGCCCAGACATATTGAAGGCATGTCAGGGTGTTCCCAGGCATGTCTAGTTGTGTCTAGGCATGGTGCAAGCATATCAGGTTTACCCAGGCATGATGCAAGCATATCAGGTTTGCCCAGGCATAGTTCAGTCACGTCAGGTGTGCCTAGGCATGATACAGGCATGTCAGGGAGTGCTCAGGCATGGTTCAGGCATGCTAGGTGTACCCAGGCATGGTGCAGGCCTATCAAGTGTGCTCAGCTATAATGCAGGCATGTCAGGTGTGACCATGTTTGATGTAAGCATGTCAGGGTGTGCCCAGGCATGGTGCAAGCATATCAGGTGTGCCCTTACATTGAGGAGGCATATCAGTTGTGACCAGACCTAATGCAGGCATATCAGGTGTGTCCAGGCATGGTGCAGGCATATTAGGTGTGTCCAAACATGGTGTATGCATGTCAGGTGTGCCCAGACATGGTGCGGACATGTCAGGATGTGCCCAGGCATGATGTAGGCATAACAGTGTGTGCGAGACATAGTGCAAATATCAGGTTTACCCAGGCAAGATGTAGGCATGTCAATGTGTGCCTAGGCATGACGCAGGCATGTCAGCGTTTCCCGAGGCATGGAGCAGCCATAACAGCTGTGCCAAAGCATATTATAGGCATGTCAGGTTTGCCCAGCCATGATGCAGGCATGTCCGTGTGTGCCAAGCATGTCGGGGTGTGTCCAAGCATGGTGCAGGCATGTCAAGTGTGCCCAGGCATGATATAGGCATAACAGATATCCAGGCATGGTGCAAGCTTGTCAGATGTGCCCCGGCATTGAGCAGGCATGTCAAAGTTTGCCCAGGCAATGTGTAGGCATATCAGGTGTGTCCAGGCATGATGCCGGCATATCAGGTGTACCCACACATGGTGCAGGCATATCAGGGTGTGCTCAGGCATGTTGTAGGCATGTCAGGGTGTGCCCAGGTATTACTCAGGCATATAAGGGTGTGTTCAAGGCATATTGGAGGTATGTCAGAATGTGCCCACGAATGATGCAGGTATACTATGTATGCGCAGGCATGGTGCATACATGTCATATGTATCTAGGCATTGTTCAAACATGTTATGGTGCCCGCGCAATGGTGGAGGCATATCACGAGTGCCCAGGTATGGTACTGCCATATTAGGTGTGCCCAGGCATGACGCAGGCATATCAATTGTGCCCAGAAATGGTGCAGGCATGTCAGGTGTGCGCAGCCAAGATGCAGGCATGTCAATGTGTGTCCAGTTCTGGTGTAGGCTTAGCAACTGTGTCTAGGCATGGTGGTGGCATATCAGGTGTGCCCTGGCATGATGAAGGCATGTCAGGGTGTTCCCAGGCATAGTCAGGGTGTGCCCTGACATGGCGCAGGCATATCAGGTGTGCCCATGCATGTTGTACGTATGTCACGGTGTCCAAAGGCATGATATAGGCATATCAGGTGTGTCCAGGCATGATGCAGGCATGTCAGGTGTGCCCAGGCATGATGTACGCATGTTAGGGTGTGCCTAAGCATGGTGCAGGCATGTCACGGTGTGCCCAGGCATGGTGCAGGCGTATCAGGTGTGCCCAGGCATGATCCAGGCATATCAGATTGCCCAGACATGATGCAGGCATGTCAGGTGCGCGCAGAAAGTTGCAGGCATGTCAGGGTGTGTCCAGTTCTACTGTTGGCATAGCAAGTGTGTCCAGGCATGATGCAGACATATCAGGTGTGCCCAGGCATGGTGAAGGCATGTCAGGGTGTGCCCAGGCGTAGTGCAGGCATGTCAGGGTGTGCCCAGGCATGATGCAGGCATATCAGGTGTGCCCATGCATGTGCGCATGTCAAGGTGTCCCAAGGCATGGTATAGGCATATCAGGTGTGTCGAGGCATGGAGCAAGCATGTAAGGTGTACCCAGGCATGATGCAGGCGTATCAGGTGTGCCCAGGCATGATGCAGGCATATCAGATGTGCCCAGGCATGGTGCAGGCATCTCGCGCGTTCCCAGCCATGATGCAAGCATGTCAGGGTGTAAGCATATTAGGTGTGTACAGGCATGTTGGGTGTGCCCAGACATGGTTCAGGCATGTCAGGGTATGCCCAGGCATGATGCAGGCATGTCAGGGAGTGCTCAGGCATGGTGCAGGCATATCTGGTTTTCCCAGACATGGTTCAGGCACGTTAGGTGTGCCAGGCATGATGCAGGCATGTCTGGGTGTGCCTAGGTATGGTGCTAGCATATCAGGTGGTGTCCAGGCATGTTGTGGGCATGGGCAGGTGTGCCCAGGCATGGTGCAGGCATATCTGGTTTTCCCAGACATGTTTTAGGGACGTTAGGTGTTCCCAGGCATGAAGTAGGCACGACATGGTGTGCCTGGGCATGGTGCAGGCATATCAGGTGTCACTAGGCATAACGCAGGAATGTCAGGGTAGGCCCAGGCATGGTGCAAGCATGTCAGGCTGCTTAGGCATGATGCAGGCATATCAAGTGTGCCTATCCATGGTGCAAGGATGTCAGGGTGTGCCCAGGCATTATGCAGCCTTGTAAGGTTGTCCCCATGCATGGTGCAAGCATATTAAATGTGCCCAGGCATGAAACAGGCATTTCAGGGTGTCCCCAATCATGGTGCAAGCATGTCAAGTGTGGCCAGGCATGAAGCAGTCATGTCAGGGTATGCCCAGGCATGGTGCAGGCATATCAGTGTGTGCATAGGCATGGTGCAGTCATATCAGGTGTGCCCAGGCATGTTGCAGTCATATCAAATGTGCCCAGGCATGGTGCAGGCATGTCAGGGTGTCCCCAAGCATGATGTAGGCATGTCAAACGTGGCTAGGCATGAAGCAGTCATGTCAGGGTATGCCCAGGCATGGTTCAGGCATATCAGGGTGTACATAGGCATGGTGCAGGCATATCATGTGTGCCAAGGCATGGTGCAGGCATGTCAGGGTGTGCCCATTATATTCCAAGCATACCAAGTATGCCCAGGCATGGTGCAGGCATGTCTGGTGTGCTCAGGCATAGTTCAGGCACGTTAGGGTGTGCTCAGGCATTGTGCAGTCATATTAGGTTTGCCCAGGCATGGTGCAGGAATATAAGGTGTGCCCAGACATGGTGTAAGCATTTCCGGGTGTGCCCAGGCATTATACAGGCATGTCAGGGTGTCCCCAGGAATTGTGCAGGCATATCAGGTGTGCCCAGCCATGATTCAGGCATATCAGGTGTGCCCAAGCATGGTGCAGGCATGTCAAGTGTGCCCAGCCATGTTGCAAGCATTTCAGGATATGTCCAGCCATGGTTTATGCATCTCAGGTGTGTTTAGGCATGATGTAGGCATATCAGGTATGTCCAGGCATGGTGCATGCATATCTGTTTTTCAGGCATGGTTCAGGCATATGAGGGTGTGTCCAGGCATAGTGCAGGCACATCAGGTGTGACCAGGCATAATACAGGCATGGCAGGATGTGCCCAGGCATGTTACAGGTATGACAAGTGTCCCCAAGCATGATGTAGGCATAACAGGTATGCCCAGGCATGGTGCAGGCATGTCAGATGTACCCAGGCATTGTGCAGGCATGTCAGGGTGTGCCCACGCATGGTTTAGGCATACCAGGTGTGTCCAGGCATGATGTAGGAATATCAGGAGTGCACAGGCATGGTGCTGGAATATATAGGTGTGTTCAGGCATATTGAAGGCATATCAAGGTGTGCCTGGCATTATCCAGGCAAGTAAGGGTGTGTTCATGCATATTGCAGGCATATCAGAATGTGCCCACGCATGGTGCAATCATACTAGGTATACCCAGGCATGACGCAGGCATGTCAGGTGTGCCTAGACATGATTCAAGCATATCAGGTTGTGCCCAGGCATGTCAGGGTGTACCCAGGCATGGTGTAGTCATATAAGGTGTGCCCATGCATGATGCAGGCATATCAGGTGTGACCAGGCATAGTGCAGTCATGTCAGCGTCTGCCCAGGCATGATGCATGGACGTCAGGGTGGGCCCAGGCATGTCAGGGTCTGCTTAGGTATGGTGTAGGCATATCACGTGTGCCCAAGCATGGTGCAAGCATGTCAGGGTGTACCAAGGCATTGTGCAGGCATGTCAGGGTGTCTCCATGCATGATGCAGGCATATCAAGTGCGCCCAGGCATAAAACAGGGTGTCAGGGTGTCCCCAAGCATGGTGCAGGCATGTCAAGTGTGGCCAGGCACGAAGCAGTCATGTCAGGGTATGCCCACGCATGGTGCAGGCATATCAGGGTGTTCATAGGCATGGTGCAGGCATATCAGGTGTGCCCAGGCATGTAGGCATATCAGGGTGTGCCCAAGCATGGTATAGGCATATCAGATGTGTCCAGGCATAGTGCAGGCATAACAGGTGTGCCCAGGTATGATATAGGCATGTCAGGGTGTGCCTAGGCATGTTGCAAGCATATCTTTGTGTGCATAGACATGGTGCAAGCATATCATGTCTGTCCAGGCATGATACAGGAATATCAGGTGTGCCCAGGCAAGGTGTAGGCATGTCAGGTGTGCCCAGCTATGATGCAAGCATGTCAGAGTGTATTTAAACATGGTGTAGGCATATGAGATGTGTCCAAGCATGGTGCAGGCATGCTAGGTGTGCCCAGACATATTGAAGGCATGTCAGGGTGTTCCCAGGCATGTCTAGTTGTGTCTAGGCATGGTGCAAGCATATCAGGTTTACCCAGGCATGATGCAAGCATATCAGGTTTGCCCAGGCATAGTTCAGTCACGTCAGGTGTGCCTAGGCATGATACAGGCATGTCAGGGAGTGCTCAGGCATGGTTCAGGCATGCTAGGTGTACCCAGGCATGGTGCAGGCCTATCAAGTGTGCTCAGCTATAATGCAGGCATGTCAGGTGTGACCATGTTTGATGTAAGCATGTCAGGGTGTGCCCAGGCATGGTGCAAGCATATCAGGTGTGCCCTTACATTGAGGAGGCATATCAGTTGTGACCAGACCTAATGCAGGCATATCAGGTGTGTCCAGGCATGGTGCAGGCATATTAGGTGTGTCCAAACATGGTGTATGCATGTCAGGTGTGCCCAGACATGGTGCGGACATGTCAGGATGTGCCCAGGCATGATGTAGGCATAACAGTGTGTGCGAGACATAGTGCAAATATCAGGTTTACCCAGGCAAGATGTAGGCATGTCAATGTGTGCCTAGGCATGACGCAGGCATGTCAGCGTTTCCCGAGGCATGGAGCAGCCATAACAGCTGTGCCAAAGCATATTATAGGCATGTCAGGTTTGCCCAGCCATGATGCAGGCATGTCCGTGTGTGCCAAGCATGTCGGGGTGTGTCCAAGCATGGTGCAGGCATGTCAAGTGTGCCCAGGCATGATATAGGCATAACAGATATCCAGGCATGGTGCAAGCTTGTCAGATGTGCCCCGGCATTGAGCAGGCATGTCAAAGTTTGCCCAGGCAATGTGTAGGCATATCAGGTGTGTCCAGGCATGATGCCGGCATATCAGGTGTACCCACACATGGTGCAGGCATATCAGGGTGTGCTCAGGCATGTTGTAGGCATGTCAGGGTGTGCCCAGGTATTACTCAGGCATATAAGGGTGTGTTCAAGGCATATTGGAGGTATGTCAGAATGTGCCCACGAATGATGCAGGTATACTATGTATGCGCAGGCATGGTGCATACATGTCATATGTATCTAGGCATTGTTCAAACATGTTATGGTGCCCGCGCAATGGTGGAGGCATATCACGAGTGCCCAGGTATGGTACTGCCATATTAGGTGTGCCCAGGCATGACGCAGGCATATCAATTGTGCCCAGAAATGGTGCAGGCATGTCAGGTGTGCGCAGCCAAGATGCAGGCATGTCAATGTGTGTCCAGTTCTGGTGTAGGCTTAGCAACTGTGTCTAGGCATGGTGGTGGCATATCAGGTGTGCCCTGGCATGATGAAGGCATGTCAGGGTGTTCCCAGGCATAGTCAGGGTGTGCCCTGACATGGCGCAGGCATATCAGGTGTGCCCATGCATGTTGTACGTATGTCACGGTGTCCAAAGGCATGATATAGGCATATCAGGTGTGTCCAGGCATGATGCAGGCATGTCAGGTGTGCCCAGGCATGATGTACGCATGTTAGGGTGTGCCTAAGCATGGTGCAGGCATGTCACGGTGTGCCCAGGCATGGTGCAGGCGTATCAGGTGTGCCCAGGCATGATCCAGGCATATCAGATTGCCCAGACATGATGCAGGCATGTCAGGTGCGCGCAGAAAGTTGCAGGCATGTCAGGGTGTGTCCAGTTCTACTGTTGGCATAGCAAGTGTGTCCAGGCATGATGCAGACATATCAGGTGTGCCCAGGCATGGTGAAGGCATGTCAGGGTGTGCCCAGGCGTAGTGCAGGCATGTCAGGGTGTGCCCAGGCATGATGCAGGCATATCAGGTGTGCCCATGCATGTGCGCATGTCAAGGTGTCCCAAGGCATGGTATAGGCATATCAGGTGTGTCGAGGCATGGAGCAAGCATGTAAGGTGTACCCAGGCATGATGCAGGCGTATCAGGTGTGCCCAGGCATGATGCAGGCATATCAGATGTGCCCAGGCATGGTGCAGGCATCTCGCGCGTTCCCAGCCATGATGCAAGCATGTCAGGGTGTAAGCATATTAGGTGTGTACAGGCATGTTGGGTGTGCCCAGACATGGTTCAGGCATGTCAGGGTATGCCCAGGCATGATGCAGGCATGTCAGGGAGTGCTCAGGCATGGTGCAGGCATATCTGGTTTTCCCAGACATGGTTCAGGCACGTTAGGTGTGCCCAGGCATGATGCAGGCATGTCTGGGTGTGCCTAGGTATGGTGCTAGCATATCAGGTGTGTCCAGGCATGGTGTGGGCATGTCAGGTGTGCCCAGGCATGGTGCAGGCATATCTGGTTTTCCCAGACATGTTTTAGGCACGTTAGGTGTTCCCAGGCATGAAGTAGGCACGACATGGTGTGCCTGGGCATGGTGCAGGCATATCAGGTGTCACTAGGCATAACGCAGGAATGTCAGGGTAGGCCCAGGCATGGTGCAAGCATGTCAGGTTGTGCCCAGGCACTATGCAGGCATGTCAGGGTGTTCCTATGCATGGTGCAGACATATCTAGGGTGCCCAGGCATGTAACAGGCATGCCAGGGTGTCCCTAGGCATGGTACTGACATATCAAGTGTGACAAGGCATTAAGCAGTCATGTCAGGGTGTGCCCAAGCATGGTGCAGGCATGTCTAAGTGTGCCTAGCCATGATACAAGCATATCAGGTTTGTCCAGGCATGGTTCAGTCACGTCAGGTGTGCTTAGGCCTGATGCAGGCATGTCAGAGAGTGCCCAGGCATGGTGCAGGCATATCAAGTGTTCCTAGCCATGGTGCAGGCATGTCAGGTGTGACCAGATATGATGCAGGCATGGCAGGGTGTGCCCAGGCATGGTGCAGGCATACCAGTTGTGCCCATACATGATGGAGGCATACCAGGTGTGACCAGACATAATGCAGGCATATCAGGTGTGTCCAGGCATGGTGCAGACATATCAGGTGTGCCCAGGCATGGTGCAGGCGTGTCAGATGTGTGCTCAGAAATTGTGCAGGCATATTGCTGGCATGTCAGTGTGTGCCCAAGCATAGTGCAGGAATACCAGGTATGCTCAGATATTTCAAGTATGCCCAAGCATGATTCAGGCACGTCGGGGTGTGCTTAGGCATGGTGCAGGCATATCATGTGAGCCCAGGCATGATGCAGGCATGTCAGGGTGTGCCCAAGCATGTTCCAAGCATACCAGGTATGCCCAGGCATGCTGCAGGCATGTCCGATGTGCTCAAGCATAGTTCATGCACGCCAGGGTGTGCTCAGGCATGGTGCAGGCATGTCAGGTGTTCCCAAGCATGGTGCAGGAATGTAAGGTGTGTCCAGGCATGGTGCAAGCATCTCAGGGTGTGCCTAGGCATTATGCAGGCATGCCAGGGTGTTGCCAGGTATGGTTCAGGCATACCAGGTGTTCCCAAGCATGGTGTAGGAATGTAAGGTGTGTCCAGGCATGGTGTAAGCATTTCAGGGTGTGCCCAGTCATTGAGTAGGAATGTCAGGGTGTGCCCACGTATGGTGTAGGCACATCAGGTGTGTCCAGGCATGATGTAGGAATATCAGGAGTGCACAGGCATGGTGCTGGAATATATAAGTGTGTTCAGGCATATCAAGGTGTGCCTGGCATTATCCAGGCATATTGCAGGCATATCAGAATGTGCCCACGCATGGTGCAGGCATACTTGGTATACCCAGGCATGGTGCAGGCATGTCAGGTGTGCCCAGGCATGGTTCAAGCTTGTCAGATGGTGCCCAGGCATGTCAGGGTATGCCCAGGCATGGTGCAGTTATATAAGGTGTGCCCATGCATGATGTAGGCATATCAGATGTGACCAGGCATAATGCAGGCATGTCATTGTCTGTTCAGGAATGATACATGCACGTCAGGGTGGGCCCAGGTATGGTGCAAGCATGTCAGGGTCTGCTTAGGCATGGTGCAGGCATATCACGTGTGCCCAGGCATGGTGCAAGCATATCAGGGTGTGCTCAGGCATTATGCAGCCTTGTCAGGTTGCCCCCATGCATGGTGCAGGCATATCAAGTGTGCCCAGGCATGACACAGGCATGTGAGGGTGTCCCCAAGCATGGTGTAGGCATGTCAAGTGTGGCCAGGCATGGTGCAGGCATATCAGGGTGTGCATAGGCATGGTGCAGTCATATCAGGTGTGCCCAGGCATGTTGTAGGCATATCAAATGTGCCCAGGCATGGTGCAGGCATGTCGCGCGTCCCCAGCCATGATGCAAGCATGTCAGGGTGTGGGGTGTAGGCATATTGGGTGTGTACAGGTATGGTGCAGGCATGTTGGGTGTTCCCAGACATGGTGCAGGCATGTCGGGGTATGCTCAGGCATGATGCAGGAATGAAAAGGAATGCTCAGGCATGGTGCAGGCATATCTGGTTTTCCTAGACATGATTCAGGCATGTCAGTTGTGCCTAGGCACGATGGAGGCATGTCAGAGAGTGCTTAGGCGTGGTGCAGTCATTTCCGGGTTTCCCAGACATGGTTCAGGCATGTCAGGTGTGCCCAGGCACGATGGAGGCATGAGTGCTCAGGCATGGTGCAGGCACATCTGGTTTTCCCAGACATGGTTCAGGCACGTTAGATGTGCCCAGGTGTAATGCAGGCATGTCTGGGTGTGCTTAGGCATGGTGCTAACATAGGTGTGTCCAGGCATGGTGTAGGCATGTCAGGTGTGCCTAGGCATGGTGCATGCATATCTGGTTTTCCCAGACATGGTTCAGGCACGTTAGGTGTGCCCAAGCATGATGTAGGCACGGTAGGGTGTGCCCAGGCATGGTACAGGCATATCAGGTGTGACCAGGCATAATGCAGGCATGTCAGTGTCTGCCCAGGCATGATGCATGCATGTCATGGTTGGCCCAGGCATGGTGCAAGTATGCCAGGGTGTGCCCAGGCACTATGCAAGCATGTCAGGGTGTCCCCATGCATGGTGCAGACATATCAAGTGTGCCCAGGCATGAAACAGGCATGTCAGGGTGTCCCCAGGCATAGTGCAGACATATCAAGTGTGTCCAGGCATGAAACAGGCATGTCAGGGTGTTCCCAGGCATGGTGCAGTTGTATAAAGTGTGGCCAGATATGAAGCATTCATGTCAGGGTGTGTCAGGCATGGTGCAGGCATATCAGGTGTGCTCAGGCACGTTGTAGGCATGTCAGGGTGTGCTTAGGCATGGTATAGGCATATCAGGTGTGTTCAGGCATAGTGCAGGCATATCAGGTGTGCCCAGGCATGATATAGGCATGTCAGGGTGTGCCTAGGCATGTTGCAAGCATGTCTCTCTGTGCATAGACATGGTGCAAGCATATCATGTGTTCAGGCATGATACAGGCATATCAGGTGTGCCCAGGCATGGTGCAAGTATGTCAGTGTGTGCCCAGCCGTGATACAAGTATGCCAGGGTGTGTTCGAACATGGTGTACCCATATGAGGTGTGTCCAAGCATGATGCAGGCATGCTAGGTCTGCCCATACATGTTACAGGCATGTCAGGGTTTTTCTAGGCATGATGCATGCATGTCTAAGTGTGTCTAGCATAGTGCAAGCATATCATGTGTGTTCAGGCATGATACAGGCATATCAGGGGTGCCCAGGCATGGTGCAAGCATGTCAGTCTGTACCCAGCCGTGATACAAGCATGCCAGGGTGTGTTCAAACATGGTGTGTCTTAGAATGGTGCATGCATGCTAGGTGTGCCCAGACATGTTGCAGGCATGTCAGGTGTGCCTAGCCGTGATGCAAGCATGCCAGGGTGTGTTCAAATATGGTGTGCCCATATGAGGTGTGTCCAAGCATGACGGAGGTCTGCCCAGACATGTTGTAGGCATGTCAGGGTTTTCCCAGGCATGATGCATGCATGTCTAAGTGTGTCTAGCATGGTGCAAGTATATCAGGTATGCCCAGGCATGGTGCAAATACATCAGGTTTGCCCAGGCATGGTTCAGTCACGTCAGGTGTGCCTAGGCATGATGCAGGCATGTCACGGAGTGCCCAGGCATGGTACAGGCATGTTAGGTGTACCCAGGCATGATGCAGGCATATCAAATGTGCCCAACCATGGTGCAGGCATGTCAGGTGTGACCATGTATGATGCAAGCATCTCAGGGTGTGCCCAGGCATGGTGCAGGCATATCAGGTGTGCCCATACATTGAGGAGGCAAATCAGTTGTGACAAGACCTATTGCAGGCATATCAGGTGTGTCCAAGCATGGTATCGGCATGTCAGATGTGCCCAGACTTGGTGCAAGCATGTCAGGTGTGCGCAACGAAGATGCAGGCATGTCAGGTTGTGTCCAGATATGGTGTAAGCATAGCAAGTGTGTCCAGGCATGGTGCAGGCATATCAGGGTGTGCCTAGGCATAGTGCAGGGATGTCAGGGTGTGCCCAGGCATGATGCAGGCATGTCGCGCGTCCCCAGCCATGATGCAAGCATGTCAGGATGTAGGATGTAGGCATATTAGGTGTGTCCAGACATAGTGTAGGCATGTTGGGTGTGTCCAGACATGGTGCAGGCATGTCAGGGTATGCCCAGGCATGATTCAGGCACGTCAGGTGTGCCTAGGCATGATGCAGGCATGTCAGGGAGTGCCCAGGCATGTTGCAGGCATACCAGTAGTGCTCGTAGATGGTGGAGGCATTACCAGACGTAATGCAGGCACATCAGGTGTGTCCAGGCACGGTGCAGACATATCAGGTGTGCTCAGGCATGGTGCAGGCATGTCATAGTGTGTTCAGGCATGTTGCAGGCATGTCAGATGTGTGCTCAGACATTGTGTAGGCTTGTAAAGGTGTGTTCAGGTATATTGCAGGCATGTGAGTGTGTGCCCAGGTATGGTGCAGGTATGGTGCTGGCATGTCCGGTGTACCCAGGTATGATTCAGGCACGTCATAGTGTACTCAGGCATGGTGCAGGCATATCAGGTGTGACCAGGCATGGTGCAAGCATGTCATGGTGTCCCCAGGCATTGTGCAGACATATCAGGTGTGCCCAGGCATGGTGCAGATTTATCAGTTGTGACCAGGCATGGTGCAGTCATGTGAGGTTGTGCCAGGCATAGTCCAGACATATCAGGCATAATGTAGGCATGTCACTGTGTGCCCAGGCATTATTCAGGCATATCAGGGTGTGCCCAACTTGGTGCAGGCATACCAGGTATGACCAAGCATATTGTCAGCATGTAAGAGTGTCCCCAGGCATAGTGTAAGCATGTCAGGTGTGTCCTGGCATTGCGCAGGCATGTCAGGTGTGCCCAGGTATGACGTAGGCATGTCAGGGTGTGCCTACGCATGGTGCAGGTATGTCAGGGTGTTGCCAGTCACGGTGCAGAAGTATCAGGTGTGCCCAGCCATGATTCAGGCATATCAGATGTGCCCAAGCATGGTGCAGGCATGTCAGGTGTGCCAAGGCATGATGCAGGTATTTCAGGGTGTGTCCAGGCATGGTGCAGGCATGTCAGGGTCTGTCCAGGCATGGTGTGGGCATGTCAAATGTGCCCAAGCATGATGCAGGCATGGCAGGGTGTGCCCAGGCATGGTGTAGGCATGTCAGGTGTGCCCACGCATGATGCAGGCATACCAGGTTTGCCCACGCATGGTGCAGGCATGTCAAGTCAGCCCAGGCACGATGCATGCATGTCAGGGTGTGCTCATGCGTGGTGTAGGCATATCAGGTGTGTCCAGGCATAATGCAGGAATAACAGGTGTGTCCAGGCATAATGCAGGAATAACAGGTGTGCCCAGGCATATCAGGGTGTGTTCAGGCATGTTGTAGCCATGTCAGTGTGTGCCCAGGCATTATCCGGGCATGTCAGGGCGTGCCCAGTATACATAGTGTACTGCAGGCGTAGCTCTCAAGTACCGAGGGGTGCTTGTACATGGTGCAGGTGTAGTGCGTGCGTACCGAGGCATAGCCTCGGGGCATGTCTGTACATGGTGCAGGTGTAGTGCTTGAGTCTCGGAGCATGACCATACATTGTGCTTGTGTATCGGGCCGTGTTCACAAATGGTGCATAGTGCAGCACATGCGTTTCGGGCGCAGTGCGAGCGTGATGCAGGTAAGACCAGACGCTGGACAGGCTTGGTGCAGATGTAGCGATATTATATACAAGCTTGATGCAAGCTTATTAAGGCCCTCAACTCTGGCATTTTATTCAGTCAGACACGTGCCTGATGCTCTCTCCTGATGTTGGTTTAGTGGGCCTCCAGGGATTCCTAAGAGAAAGGAGAAGGGGGAGAGTAAAAGCAGGAAATTTGAATAATTACATTGGTAAGCTTTTGCTTGTTGGCCATCAGCATATCAGATTATGGGCTATCGAGAGTAATTTTTTGTCGGGGACTCCTGTCTTTACACTCGTTGCCCTACACTTGCGATGCAAGCATGATGAGGTGCTGTACAAGTTTGTTAAAGGCGTGGTGCAAGCAGAGCTAAGCCGTCTGCAAGGTTGGTGCAAGTACGGGGGGGGGGGGGGGGGCCTCGCACCGGTCAGGCGTGGTCGAACCAATGTTATGTTCACGCGCGCCTCGGGACAGGTCGCGGCACCGGCTACCAGACGCTACTCCTCTACCCACCCACCCAGGTATCCACACACCCGGGTATCCATCACCACACACGCCCTCTGATCCCTACAATCTTATCCAGACCATCTCACGCCCCCTTCACACATCACACCCCCTTGACGTCTACAGCCTCACTCTTATCCACAGTCCCAGACCATATCATCACACCCTCTCCACACAACCACATACCCTGTTCTCTACAGCCTCACTTTTAACTTCCATCCTCTTTCCCATTTTCCATCATTCCTCCTATCCCCAAGCCGTTCGTCAAATTGATATCAATCCTTGCGCACGATATCCTTATCCCGTCACCACTGCCACCATAACCACCTCCCAATAGTTGCGTCAGACCTGTCAGTAGTGCGAGGATTAAGAGCGCTGCAGCATTGGTCCCCACCCCACAAGGCCGTACCTTCAAAATCAAGATCATGGCTGGGGGTCTCATTGTGTGGTTAATGCTCGCTTGATATCTTTTGAACAAGTGGAAGGGAATTGCGACGATACCTTATAAAAGCCTTGCCCATTAACAGGCGTTGTCATGACCCATCCCCAGGGCTGTAACTTCAAGGTCATGGCTGGGTTTATGGCGTATTCCACCGTTCGCATCGTACCCACTGAAGCAGTGGAGGTACTGGAATGATACTTTGTGCAACTGTTACCCGCCACCAACATGCAGAGCCTGTTGCTCAGGCTAGAGATATGATATAGAAGAATGTGAGCCTCCACAACATGCATGGAACCAGCTGGATCCAGAGGGAAACCTCCGTCAGACTGAAGACCGAACTCTTTAGGAAAATCAGACAAATGGTCTTGAAGAAAGCGAGACCTGACGAGTTCAAATGCTCACAACATGTCTCGTGATTTGAAAGATTTGATAGATTTTCTCAGTTCTTAACAAAGACAACGTTATCAGCATACCGTTCACTGTTAAATGGAAGTGAGAATGGAAGAATCACACAAACCTTTCCCGGACACCCAAGCAGAGGCATACACCCTCATCAGACGACTAGGATACTTGCACCTTCGTGGAGATGACCCATAGACCCCTGCTGTACAACACACTGCTCCTGTCTGGCTGCGCTGCTGAAAGTACTTCTCTCCACGGCACTCCGAGACCTCCCGTTCAGTGGAAGTCGACAGTTTTCAAAGGAAAACCACTGCTCCTGACAACTTTTCAAGCCCGGTATGAGCAACTCTAAGTACTGAAAATCTCTTTGTTAAGTCACAAGATATTATTATTGTTTTCTTAATGCCCGTGATTCACGTTGGATTCGCCAACTGAATTTTGTTGATGTATCTATACTTCTCTACTTGCCTGTAGTGTTATTTTCCTTATATATACAGTGTGCTAATATGGTGAACCAGTCTCAATGTATAAGACAAAAAAGCATAGAGAAGGATCTTGATATAGGCTGAATTGGTGCTTTTAATATTGTAGGGATGTAACTCGTGCATGTCTAGGGAGTGTGGGTTCAAATGGGTGTATGTTTGGTGGAATAGTACTCAACACTGAGTTAGTTATGTGGTTGCTTGGTGCTTGTCGTGTCATTTCTGAGTGAATATGTTATGTCACTGTTATGTTTTGGGGGTTAGGGAGGATCTGTAAGCATAGGTTGACAGTGTGAAGCAGAGGTAAGTTATAACTTCTATGTGGGGGTTGGTGGTTAGTTATGAAGTGGTTTGAATTAGAGAGATCTTGTAGTCTGGCAAAGAATCGGGTGGCGAGCGTGTTGAAGTGAAACTTGACTAGTGCTTGTGGGCTATTAGGCAGTCAGTGATTGTTTACAGTGCTCTGTTTTGTGTGATTTGCATTTTTTTCTTCTTCTTTTGAAAGGGTGGATGACGCCCTAATTATCAGCGACCTGCATTTTTTATACAATATTCATGAGACACTTACTTTAATGTAATATACTAATGTACCAGCTCGAGAAAAACTAATTTGAACGGATAAGTCTAACCTCAAACATATGTAATGAGGTGAAATATAAGACTAGTTTTAACAGTAATGCTTAAAATTAAGGGAGAGGTATAATCATAAAGTATACTACAGCTGCACAGACAAGCTATCATATCAAACTTTGAATGAAAAATATACTTGTATTGTATTGTTGCATTGTACGACATAAATCTGAGATGTATCTATCATCATAAAGTATCAAAGTCAAGCAAAAACTGACTTAGCAGTCAAACCAGTCAAGCCATTATTTTAAACACGTTAAGCCGAACAAACATTATCGAACTGACGACTGAGAGGGAAATAAGAGAAAATGAGGCTTAGACGTTAGAGGTGACAATGTAACATTAATAACATATCAAAATGATGGCGTACGAGGAGCATGAAACTGGGGTAGAAGCTAACTAGAAATGATATCAGTGGGATAGTAGTCATTCTTCCTAGTTTTCCCCTTCCAAATATACAAACTTTCTGAATTACACAAGTCAAATTCAAGATTTTGATTCGTCCAGAATTTTGAAGCCACCAATCATATTTTTGGATGCGTTCTGACTGGGGAGTTCATGGGTCTGTTCAACGCATCCTAGTTCAAAAGGATCTACTCATATGTTTATTGATGCGTATGGAAAGTAGACAGCAGTCAAAGAAATATGGCCGCATTTTTCTACCTGGTGCTGTGAAATTTCCAGAAAGTTTGCATATTTGATAGGAGAAACTTAATTTTTATTGATTACCACTGATATTAAGTTAGTTTCTCACCAGTATCATGCCCCTCCCCCCCTTTTGTTTGTATTAACTAGTCACCCCCTAAAGTCTAAGCATCGTTTTCTCTCATTTTCTTGTAAGGTGTCAGTTCTCTTTTGGACTGTGTTCAAAATGATTGCTGCTCGAATGCCATGGTTTGAAACGCAGTTTTTGCTTGATTTTAATAGTTTTGTAGTACAATTTTACTTAGGTTTGTCTTGAACTACCATTGTCCATTATTGTTAAAACTACAACTATATTTACCATCAACTGTTACCCTTCTTTGACCCCCTACTATCTATTACACGTATATACACCGTGTGTGTTTGGAAAATGACCCTTAACCCAACCTTTCCACACTGAAGGGAATCTTAGTAGAATCGGCGCTCCATGAGACGAGAGATGAATCTCCATAGCATGTATCATATGTATAGCTGTAAATCAACTATAGCGATTGAATTGTTAAGCTCGTAAAGGGAATGAGATCCTCCATAGCAGGACCTATATAGGATTAAGCAAGCTGTAAAATGTTATGATTGCGGCGCTCAGTTGAGAAACTACGGCGAGGAAGTAACAGCTAGTGACACATCGAATATATATCGAGCGTGGAAAATTGTGAAGGTGTAAATTAGTAAAGTGCTTGATTAAGGAAAGTGAAGAATCAGCAGCACTGGGCATCTAGAGACGAGGACCGTTTCTGGCAATTTCCCGGGAGCGTCACAGACAGGAAATGAAATACTCTCACCGCCAGGTCCTAAGACTTTTCGCTTGATCCGGGAAGCGGAGAAGACATTCATTTATTGTAATTCCAGGTCCCAGCTGGGGTCCCAACGGGGCCAGTTCGGCGCTGCGGGCAGCGAGTACACGGATCGACATGACCTGAGGACGAGGTTCATCTCGAGGTCACGGACACACACACACACACACACACACACACACACACACACATCGAGACGGGTGCGGTCTGTTTATATAATCCACAGCTAAAAATCATTACATTCTAAGGACTAGTGTAATGAGGTGATACGCCATGAAGTGACCTGAGGTAGGAACTAGTGTAGTTTGCAGCGTTTGATATGTAAACTTGATTAATGAAAGATTTTGCTCCTGTAATGAACTAATTTTTCAACTCTTTATATAATGAGTATATGCGCGATTTGGACGAGCATGGGTTACGGAGTGCACAATAACCTCTCTGCTGACAGCGGCACAAATTTGTCGTATTTCGTTTCCGCTAAATATGACATGAGTGAAAATAAGTGGAATATTTTAGAACAAGTAATGGTAAGAGTATATGTAAGTGACGTAGGTCACTAGTTGCTGTGGTCGGCTCTAAGTAGGTCTTCGCGTATTTGCTATTTCCCAGGATATTGGTGATATTCTTTAGGGACTCCCTGATAGTGACCATGAACTTGCGGGTCATGAGATAGTATGATCACAGTAAGGTACTTAAGAAGAAATGAGAGCAGAATCTTGGTTTTCAAATGAAGGGAATGATAATTTTGTTGAAAGTTCAAGCGACAACCTCGGCCATGAATGATAAAGTTGATATAGAAATGGGGAAGAAGCGAATGAGTTTTCATAATTGATCACGCAATCATGAACCACATTGTGAGCGAGATAGACAAATATTATGTATTTTGTCTTGTGAATTTGATGCTCACATTATGTGGAAAGACACTTAGTGATGGAATGTTAGTTTTCGTGTAACTGTTTTGTTGAACCTGTGTGGAAAGAAACACTTGCCTTAAAAATGACAGTAAAAGAATTTGAACTTGTAAATGAGATGGCGTTTTAAAGTAATTATACACGTGACGAACCAATTTTCACGGGTAAAGTACCAGCATATGGACTCCAGTGAAATAACTTATTGGTAGAAATTCATATTAACGAATTCCTTACACTTGGTAGAAGTGAATTAGAGCTGGGGAATATGATTTGGAATATTATATACCATGCCTCGATAGAATATGATATTAGAGGGGCTATGATGATCTGAGAAAGTGTAGGTTAAGAGGAGCGCGACTAAATATAAGCAGAACCAGTGAAAACCTCTCTGAACCTAACCTAAATTTACGAATGTTGGGTAGCTTTAAAAAAAATTGTTTGCATTCAGTTGCAAGGAAATCAGTCCGCTGGGGCTATTTAGTGTTCGCTGAACGAGTTTGCTTTCTGCAGCTGCATTTAGCCACAACGACAGATAGATGACAATGTTTTTGGTATATTTCAATTATGATACTGAATATTATGGTAAATTCCGGCCTGAGAATAAGGCTGTCATATGCTCTCATGATTTACATTGTTTTACTTCGCTTTACTTCACATTCTACCCCATCATCATATCCTTTGCCTTACTCATGGAGACAGACTGCAGGTGTATAAGCCACTAAGGTCAGGTCGTAATTTTGCGGGCTAGGTAGAGGCTTAGTCGCTGGTGCCCCAAAAGCATGGAATATTGATGGCATTTGCTCCACCATTTGTCAAGCCCAGTCTTTTAAAACAGCCTCGATCGCTGATTTAAAATCATTCCACAGTGGAAGTTCCTTAGAGACGCTTATTCTAATGGCAGAGGAATGACATCATATCATGACCTCAAAATCCCTCCCTCGCAATACTCACCGACTGCATTTCCAAATTACGGAGATTATCCACATCATGTATACTTGTTAACATATTTAAAGCTATAGTTACATGCCCTTTCGCCTTCCATTTTGTTAGCAATGGTAATTTCAAATTCCCTTCTTCTTTCTAGGTATGATCAGTGTTTCAAGTGGCTCTTCTCTGGACATTCTTAAGGGAAGCGATATATTTTTGTTTCTTTGGTACAGAGTTTCGTTATGAGCTCATATCTTGTAAAGGTAGAGTATATTTCTTATTTGAATATCTGAAGGCTTTCCTTATCAAGTTGAAATAGTTTTTGCTTGGTTGATTTTCTTTATGATGTGAATATCAATTTCCAAATTTTCATCTTTATTGATACTAGTATCTCTTTCTTCTTTCAATCTTTAATTTTGGTGAGCCAGTTTCATTAGAAAACTTGTACATATGTTCCTCACTCCTGTGGCCAAATAGCTTGTGACAATATTTCAGGTGAAAATACAGCAACCACTTCTGACTCTTGGAGATAGTATGGTCCTCATTTGAGGCGAATTTAAAGGAGAAAATTTAAAGTAAATATGAATAAAAGCGAGATTATTACATTGGCAGGGTTGAAATACTGATTAGCTGGGGTGCGAGTCTGAATAGAGAAAACTTTGAGGAAGTGAAGTCTAGACACCTGGGGGCGGTCATAGCAGGGTACTTGGGAACACAGAAGAATGTGTAGACAGGGAGATCATTATCTAGGAGGGCAAAATTGGTTATGTTTGGAAGTATAGTAGTCCCAACAATATTATATGGATGTGAGGCGTGGGCTATAGTCAAGGTTGAGCGGAGGAGGGTGAATGTGTTTCCAATGAAATATTTGATGACAGTTTGTAGAGTGAGGAGGTTTGATTAAGTTAGTAATGAAAGGGTAAGAGAGAAAGTTATGGTAATAAAAAGAGTGTGATTGAGAGAGCTGAAGTGGGTTTGCTGAAATGCTTTTGATATTTAGAAAGAATGAGTGAAAAGAGGTTCACAAAGAGAATATTTGTCAGAAGTGGAGGGAACGAGAAGGAGACTGATTTGGAAATGGAAGGATGGAGCGAAAAAGATTTTGAGTGATTAAGGCCTGAATATGCAGGAAGGTAGTGTACAGGGGTTGATGTGTTGTCAGTGAACTGAACCAGGGTATATGAAATGGACAGGGTAGACCATGGGCTAGTCTGTGGGGCTTAGTTTTGGACAGGGAGATATGGTTTTAGTGCATTTCATATGACAGATAGAGAATTGATGCAATTGAATTCATTTTCCCGCATTAGCAAATGCGGGAAATGGCGATCAAATATAAAAGATAAAAGATATATTCATACAGGGGGTGACTGTATTGTTGACTGGTTGGTAAGATATGTATGTATGAAGGAATGCTTGCACAGTGCCATTGTAAAAGGCAAAGGGGATAAAAGTGAGTGCTCAAATTACAGAGGTATAAGTTTGTTGAGTATTCCTGGGAAATTATATGGGAGGGTATTGATTGAGAGGGTGAAGGCATGTACAGAGCATCAGACTGGGGAAAAGCAGTGTGGTTTCAGAAGTGGTAGAGGATGTGTGGATCAGGTGTTTGCTTTGAAGAATGTATGTGAAAAATACTTGGAAAAGCAAATGGATTTGTATGTAGCATTTATGGATCTAGAGAAGGCACATGATAGAGTTGATAGAGATGCTCTGTGGAAGGTATTAAGAATAAACGGTGTGGGAGGTAAGTTGTTCGCTGATGATACAGCGCTGGTGGCTGATTCATGTGAGAAACTGCAGAAGCTGGTGGCTGAGTTTGGCAAAGTGTGTGAAAGAAGAAAGCTGATAGTAAATGTGAATAAGAGCAAGGTTATTAGGTACAGTAGGGTTGATGGACAAGTCAATTGGGGAGGTAAGTTTGAATGGAAAAAACTGGAGGATGTGAAGTGTTTTAGATATCTGGGAGTGGATTTGGCAGCGGATGGAACCATGGAAGCGGAAATGAATCATAGGGTGGGAGAGGGGGTGAAAGTTCTGGGAGCGTTGAAGAATGTGTGGAAGTCGAGAACATTATCTCGGAAAGCAAAAATGGGTATGTTTGAAGGAATAGTGGTTCCATCAATGTTATATGGTTGCGAGGCATGGGCTATGGATAGAGTTGTGCAGAGGAGGGTAGTTGTGATGGAAATGAGATGTTTGAGGACAATATGTGGTAAGAGAGATGTGTGGTAATGAAAAGAGTGTGGTTGAGAGAGCAGAAGAGGGTGTGTTGAAATGGTTTGGTCACATGGAGAGAATGAGTGAGGAAAGATTGACCAAGAGGTGTGTCAGAGGTGGAAGGAACAAGGAGAAGTGGGAGACCAAATTGAAGGCGGAAAGATGGAGTGGAAAAGATTTTGAGTGATCAGGTCCTGAACGTGCACGAGGGTGAAAGGTGTGCAAGGAATAGAGTGAATACCGAGGTGGACGTGCTGTCAATGGATTGAACCAGAGCATGTGAAGCATGGAAAGTTTTGTGGGGCCTGGATGTGGAAAGGAAGCTGTGGTTTCAGTGCATTATGACATGACAGCTAGAGACTAAATGTGAACGAAAGTGGCCTTTGTTGTCTTTTCTTAGCGCTACCTCGTGCACATTTGGGGTGGTTATTTTCATATGTGGTGGGGTGGCGATGGGAATGAATAAAGGCAGACAGTATACATGTATACATTGAGATGTATAGGTATGTATATTTGCATGTGTGGATGTGTTATGTATATACATGTGTATGTGGGAGGGTTAGGCCATTATTTCATCTGTTTCCTTGCGCTACCTCACTAACGCGGGAGACAGCAACAAAGCAAAATAAGATAATAAACATATCTTCTAGCCCCAGGAATCCCTGCAGCACTAAGAAAGCTGGTCATATCTACCAGATAAGACCACATGTCATAAAGTGTTGTGATGCTGTGCTTGCATCTGTGTGCAGAAAATGAAGGGCAGTTAAGGAAATTTATGGACGTGAAGGATTTTGAATATGTTAAAACTGATGGCTTATGACTCGAGTTTGTACTGGGAATGTGGTTTCTGGTGGGTGGGTTGGACTTTGAAATAAGTTAGGAAGTTGGTTTTTTATTGCTTGTCATTCTGTTTCACCTGTGACATGGGTAAATAAAGGGAAAGAGTACTGGAAGGATAGATGTGGTGGAAGAATGTGTGAAGCGTGAAATGGTGTATGTGAAGGAGGCATGTAAGGGCAAGGATGAGTGGAGACTCTTTTGCTGTGGCCACTCCCTTGAGGGAAGAAGCATCAGAGATATGGATAGGTAGATACCTTTACTCACAAATCCCAAATATAACACTGGCAAAACCATACAAAGTGAAAGAACAAAAGGGATTCAATAACTATGTGGCTGTGGATGAAAGGCTGAGAAAGGCTAGAGCTGTGAGAGGATTCTTTAGAGATTCTGACCACTTCACAATTCTTGTTGAGGTGAGGATCAGGAGATGTGGAGGTATGGTGCAAGGGAGAATGGACAGGTAAAAGTGTTGATTAACAAGAGAATCAGAAGCAGAATCAGAAACATTGCAAGGAGGATTATGAAAGAAGGGTGACTGAAAGTTTAGATAGAACTGCAGTAAATGAAGTCATTTGTGAAAGGAGTATTCAAAATGTTTTGAATAAGAGCAGGATACAGTTGTGATAAAGGAATATAAATGGAAATGCATGGTGGATGGATGAAATTAGAAATACAATGGAAGAGAAGAAAAAGGCAAATGTTTAGCAAAGGAAGGGGAAAGATTATAAGGTGTGTAAGCAGACTGTTAAGAAGCTGATAGAGGAAAGCAGAGGAAGAGTAGATGAAGATTTTAGAGGACAGTTGAATGAAAAGCTTAGGAAAGATAAGAAACTGTACTGGGAGTGGGTGACAAAGGAAAGAGGAGGATGTAACAATGGAAACGTTAATGTAAGAAGGGGAACTGAATCAGAAGGAAGAAGCGAAAACATGAGAAAAGTATTTTGAAGAAATTATGAATGAGGGAGGAGAAAATAGTTTCCTGCATGGGTGTGAAGGATAGAAGGAAAAGGATATAATTGCATGGGCCTGTAGCAAGAAGGGAGGTAAAAATGGTGATGATGAGGCTGAAGGCAGGAAAGGTATTATAGCTGAAAAGCTGATGTATAGAGGAGAGAGTGTGATAGAGTGGATGCATTTGATATGTAAATTAGCATGGAAACTGAAGGATGTGCCGCAGTATTGGCTGAAAGCTATTACTGTTCCTTTATTCAAAGGAATAGGTGCTAATGATGTATGTACCAGACTGTTGCTACATACCAAGAAAAGCGTATACAAAATTGTTAACTGGTACAGTGATGGAAATGACAATGTAAAATAATAGCAAGGGGGTTTTAGGAAAGGTAGGAAATGTGTGGATCAGATTTTTGTGGAGAAAATGACTGTGGAAAAGTATCTAGCAAAGGTAAGAAGCTGTGTGCATCTTTATGGATTTGGAGAAAGCATGTGACACAGTCGAGTGGTTATGGATATATGGGGTAGGGGTACAACTGCTGGATGGTGTGAAAGCCTTCTATAGAGTAGCAAATGCATGCGTAGGAGTAGATGAAGAGTTAAACAAATGTTTCAGTGTGCAGCAGGGCTGTGTGATGTCACTGTGGCTATTTAACATATTTACATAGTGATAAAAGAATTGAAAGCAAAACTGGGGAAAGGGGGTTCATAGGAGTGTGGTGGTGATGTATAGTGGTGAGTGAAAAGCCTGTCTGTGGATGATACTGTATTGTTTGCTGAGTGAATAGGGCTTGCAGAAGGATGTGTGTTTTATGATCTGTGTAAGTGAACGGAAACAGAGTGAAAATATGGATTTTGCAAAACCCTACAGAGTGAAAAAAGAAAGTGTATTAAATTGTCTTGTGGATTTGGGGGGAAAAAGAGGAAGAGGTGACAGAAAATAAGTATTTGGGAGCTAACTTAGGTAAGTTTGGTTATATGGAAGGAGAGATAATGGTGAGAGCAGTACAAGGTTAAAGAGCCAATAGATTGATGAAGAGTAGAAATGTAAGTATGCAAGTGACGAAAGCATTAAAGGACAGTATAGTCCTCTAAACCCTGAAATATGGACATGTAGTGATTCAATGAATCCAGGCTGTGGACATGAGCAATTTGAGAGGTTCATGTGGTATGACTAGAGGGAATGCAGAAAGAGATGCAGAGTGTATGAAAGATGTGGTATGGCAGGGAATGCAAAGCAAATGAATTGTGGAACAGTAGAGTGGGTGAAGCAATACTCTGGGAGGGGTCTGGGCATGTGGAAAGAATGCGAGACAGGCACTTTACAAGGAAAGTGTAAGACTGCACAATTAAAGGGGTTGATGTGAGGGAAAGACCACTTGTGACATGGGTAAATAAAGGGAAAGAGTACTGGTGGATGTGGTGGAAGAATGTGTGAAGCGTGAAATGGTGTATGTGAAGGAGGCATGTAAGGGCAAGGATTTGGGGGTTGGTAGTTTGTTATTGAGTGGTTTGGATGGGAGGGGTCTAGTGTTGTTGCATTGAATTGGATCCCAAGCATATTAAGGTGGGTCTGTAATGGAGGAGATTTGTCTCATTTTTAAGGTCTTAAGTGTTTGTAGTTGAAAGGCAGCCACTGACTGTTCTGAGTTCACAGTTTTGTGTGATTTGCAGCTTTGTTTTATTTGCTTTTGAAAGGATGAAAGACCAGGCAGGGAAGGCATGATTTGAAGTGGAGTGGATGATTTGTTGTACAAGATCTTGAGGGGTTCTCTTTCTTGTCCCAGTCTGTTGCCACTTACTGTTCACAAGCCATTTAGTTTGTGTGTTGCTTTTGTGTTTATGTTATTAGTGTGCGGAGTGAATGACATATGCATAATATGTGATACTTAGAAAGGTTGGCGTTTTGTTCAGTAGGAGAGACTCCATTTGAGGTGAGTGGAGGTTGTGAGTTGGATTGGTGTCTGTCTAGGGTTGAAAGTGTGATGAAAGACTTCTGTGGAGATACAGACATTCTATTCTGGGTGAGCCAGAATAGCATTACTTAGCGTTACAATAGCATTACTTAGTGCATATAGAGGTTTTCAGAAAAGAAGAGAGAATGTTTGGGTGAAGAGAGTGGTGAGAGTAATTAAGCTTGGAAAGGAGACTTGTGTGAGGAAGTACCAGGAGAGATTGAATGCAGAATGGCAAAAGGTGAGAGCAAATGACATAGGAGAGTGATGGAGGAATTAGATGTGATGGCTTGCACGAGAGATACTTGTGGCATGAGAAGGATGGGAGATGGGCAGATTAGAAAGGGTAGTGAGTGGTGGGATGAAGTAAGATTTTTAATGAAAGAGAAGAGAGAGGCATTTGGACAATTTTTGCAGGGAAGTAGTGCAAATGAGTGTATGAAAGAAAGTGGCAGGAGGTCAAGAGAAAAGTGCGAGGTGAAAAAGAGGGCAAATGAGAATAAGGAGAATAAATAAGATGATGCTTTGGAAGGTAAATGAAGTGCATAAGACAAGAGAACAAATGGGAAAATTGGTAAATGGGGCAAATGTTGTGGTAATAACAAGAGTGAGGAGAAGATGGAGTGAGTAATAACATTTTTTTATTATTATACTTAACCACCGTCTCCCACGTTAGCAAGGTAACGCAAGGAGACAGACAAGGAATGGCCTAACCCACCCACATACACACATACACACGCTCGTATACATTTCAACGTATACATATATACACATGTACATATCCATACTTACTGCCTTCATCCATTCTCATCGCCACCCCGGCACTCACGAAATAGCATCCCCCCACCTCCAGCGAGGCAGCGCCAGGATCAGACAAAAAAGACCACATTTGTTCACACTTAGTCTGTAACTGTCATGTGTAACGCACCGAACCACGGCTCCCTATACACAACCAGGCCCCACAGACCTTTCCATGGTTTACCCCAGACACTTCACATACCCTGGTTCAACCCAATGACATCACATTGACCCCGGTATACCACATCATTGTAATGCACTCTATTCCTTGCACGCCTTTCACCCTCCTGTATGTTCAGGCCCTAATCATTCAAAATCTTTTTCACTCCATCCATCCACCTCCAATTTGGTCTCCCACTTCTTCCCTCCACATCTGACACATATATCTTCCTTGTCAATCTTTCCTCACTCATTCTCCCCATGTGTAAAAACCATTTCAACACACCCTCTTCTGCTCTCTCAACCACTCTCTTTATATTACCATACATCTCTCTTACCTTTTCATTACTTAATCAAACCACCTCAGATCACATATTGTCCTCAAACATTTCATTTCCAACCTTTCTTTGCACAACCCTATCTTTAAGCCCATGCCTCGTAACCATATAACATTGTTGGAACCACATACCAATTTTTACTCTCTGAGATAACATTCTTGCCTTTCACTGTCAACGCTCCCGGAACCTTCGCTCCTTCCCCAAACTTTGGCTCACTTCCACTTCCATGGTTCCATCTGCTGCTAAGTCCACTCCCGGATATCTAAAACACTTCACTTCCTCCAGTTTTTCTCCATTCAAACTTACCTCCCAATTGACTTGACCCTCAACCCTACTCTTCTTCACATTTACTCTTAACTTTCTTCTTTCACACACTTTACCAAACTCAGTCACCAACTTCGCAGTTTCTCACCGACATTTTCTGGGAGCATGCTTTACATCCTTGATAAAAAAAATTTCACTGCTTCTAGCAACTCCCACACCATATACTCTTATCCTCTCAACCCTCTCATATGCCTTTTCCAGATCCAAAAATGCTACATACAAATCCATCTGTTTTTTCCTAGTATTTCTCACATACATTTTTCAAAGCAAACACCTGATCCACACATCCTCTACCAATTCTAAAACCATGCCTTGTACATGCCTTTACCCTCCCATATAATTTCCCAGGAACAAACTTTTATTTTTATTTATTTATTATACTTTTTCGCTGTCTCCCGCGTTTGCGAGGTAGCGCAAGGAAACAGACGAAAGAAATGGCCCAACCCCCCCCCCCCCCCCCCATACATATGTACGTCCACACACGCAAATATACATACCTACACAGCTTTCCATGGTTTACCCCAGACGCTTCACATGCCTTGATTCAATCCACTGACTGCACGTCAACCCCGGTATACCACATCGCTCCAATTCACTCTATTCCTTGCCCTCCTTTCACCCTCCTGCATGTTCACGCCCCGATCACACAAAATCTTTTTCACTCCATCTTTCCACCTCCAATTTGGTCTCCCTCTTCTCCTTGTTCCCTCCACCTCCGACACATATATCCTCTTGGTCAATCTTTCCTCACTCATCCTCTCCATATGCCCAAACCACTTCAAAACACCCTCTTCTGCTCTCTCAACCACGCTCTTTTTATTTCCACACATCTCTCTTACCCTTACGTTACTCACTCGATCAAACCACCTCACACCACACATTGTCCTCAAACATCTCATTTCCAGCACGTCCATCCTCCTGCGCACAACTCTATCCATAGCCCACGCCTCGCAACCATACAACATTGTTGGAACCACTATTCCTTCAAACATACCCATTTTTGCTTTCCGAGATAATGTTCTCGACTTCCACACATTCTTCAAGGCCCCCAGAATTTTCGCCCCCTCCCCCACCCTATGATCCACTTCCGCTTCCATGGTTCCATCCGCTGCCAGATCCACTCCTAGATATCTAAAACACTTCACTTCCTCCAGTTTTTCTCCATTCAAACTCACCTCCCAATTGACTTGACCCTCAACCCTACTGTACCTAATAACCTTGCTCTTATTCACATTTACTCTTAACTTTCTTCTTCCACACACTTTACCAAACTCAGTCACCAGCTTCTGCAGTTTCTCACATGAATCAGCCACCAGCGCTGTATCATCAGCGAACAACAACTGACTCACTTCCCAAGCTCTCTCATCCCCAACAGACTTCATACTTGCCCCTCTTTCCAAAACTCCCTAACAACCCCATCCATAAACAAATTAAACAACCATGGAGACATCACACACCCCTGCCGCAAACCTACATTCACTGAGAACCAATCACTTTCCTCTCTTCCTACACGTACACATGCCTTACATCCTCGATAAAAACTTTTCACTGCTTCTAACAACTTTCCTCCCACACCATATATTCTTAATATAGAGCATCTCTATCAACTCTATCATATGCCTTCTCCAGATCCATAAATGCTACATACAAATCCATTTGCTTTTCTAAGTATTTCTCACATACATTCTTCAAAGCAACTCTACCACTTCTGAAACCACACTGCTCTTCCCCAATCTGATGCTCTGTACCTTCACCCTCTCAATCAATACCCTCCCATATAACTTCCCAGGAATACTCAACAAACTTATACCTCTGTAATTTGAGCACTCACTCTTATCCCCTTTGCCTTTGTACAATGGCACTATGCACGCATTCCGCCAATCCTCAGGCACCTCACCATGAGTCATACATACATTAAATAACCTTACCAACCAGTCAACAATACAGTCACCCCCTTTTTTAATAAATTCCACTGCAATACCATCCAAATCTGCTGCCTTGCCGGCTTTGATCTTCCGCAAAGCTTTCACTACCTCTTCTCTGTTTACCAAATCATTTTCCCTAACCCTCTCACTTTGCACACCACCTCGACCAAAACACCCTACATCTGCCACTCTATCATCAAACACATTCAACAAACCTTCAAAATACTCACTCCATCTCCTTCTCACATCACCACTACTTGTTATCACCTTCCCATTTGCGCCCTTCACTGAAGTTCCCATTTGCTCCCTTGTCTTACGCACTTTATTTACCTCCTTCCAGAACATCTTTTTATTCTCCCTAAAATTTAATGATACTCTCTCACCCCAACTCTCATTTGCCCTTTTTTTCATCTCTTGCACCTTTCTCTTGACCTCCTGTCTCTTTCTTTTATACATCTCCCACTCAATTGCATTTTTTCCCTGCAAAAATCGTCCAAATGCCTCTCTCTTCTCTTTCACTAATACTCTTACTTCTTCATCCCACCACTCACTACCCTTTCTAATCAACCCACCTCCCACTCTTCTCATGCCACAAGCATCTTTTGCGCAATCCATCACTGATTCCCTAAATACATCCCATTCCTCCCCCACTCCCCTTGCTTCCATTGTTCTCACCTTTTTCCATTCTGTACTCAGTCTCTCCTGGTACTTCCTCACACAGGTCTCCTTCTCAAGCTCACTTACTCTCACCACCTTCTTCACCCCAACATTCACTCTTCTTTTCTGAAAACCCATACAAATCTTCACCTTAGCCTCCACAGACATCCCTCCAGTTGCACCTCTCAGCACATTAACATCCAAAAGTCTTTCTTTCGCACGCCTGTCAATTAACACGTAATCCAATAACGCTCTCTGGCCATCTCTCCTACTTACATAAGTATACTTATGTATATTTCACTTTTTAAACCAGGTATTTTAAACCATCAGTCCTTTTTCAGCACATAAATCTACAAGCTCTTCACCATTTCCATTTACAACACTGAACACCCCATGTATACCAATTATTCCCTCAACTGCCACATTACTCACCTTTGCATTCAAATCACCCATCACTATAACCCGGGCTCGTGCATCAAAACCACTAACACACTCATTCACCTGCTCCCAAAACACTTGCCTCTCTTGATCTTTCTTCTCATACCCAGGTGCATATGCACCAATAATCACCCACCTCTCTCCATCAACTTTCAGTTTTACCCATATTAATCGAGAATTTACTTTCTTACACTCTGTCACATACTCCCACAACTCCTGTTTCAGGAGTATTGCTACTCCTTCCCTTGCTCTTGTCCTCTCACTAACCCCTGACTTTACTCCCCAGACATTCCCAAACCACTCTTCCCCTTTACCCTTGAGCTTCGTTTCACTCAGAGCCAAAACATCCAGGTTCCTTTCCTCAAACATACTACCTATCTCTCCTTTTTTCACATCTTGGTTACATCCACACTCATTTAGGCACCCCACTCTGAGCCTTCGAGGAGGATGAGCACTCCCCGCGTGACTCCTTCTTCTGTTTCCCATTTTAGAAAGTTAATACAAGGAGGGGAGGATTTCTGGCCCCCCGCTCCCGTCCCCTCTAGTCGCTTTCTACGACACGCGAGGAATACGTGGGAAGTATTCTTTCACCCCTATCCCCAGGGATAATATACATATATATATATATATTTCAATTTTCCAAAAGAAGGAACAGAGAATTGTGCCAGGTGAGGGTATTCCCTCAAGGGCCCAGTCCTCTGTTCTTAACGCTACCTCGCTAATGCGGGAAATGGCGAATAGTTTGAAAGAAAGATATATATATATATACATATACACATACACACACATACATACGCACATATACACACACACACACACATATATATACATATGAAAAATGTAAGAAACAATTTAGAAAACTGAAACTTCTAGCTTGAATTGAATGAAAAAAATGAATGTCACATAATGGTTCAACCTCTGGCTATGGAAAAAAGTAAATGTATAATTTATTTACACAAACGTCAATAGCAGTTCTCATCAATTTAACCACTTCAATGTCTAAGCTACATTTTTCTCCAATTTCACTATTTTCCTTCACATTTTCAATTGTGTCTGAAGGTTCTACCTGTAATTTGAACACTCACCTTCATCCCTTTGCCTTTGTACAATGTTTCTATGCATGCATTCCACCAATCCTCAGGCACCACCATGATCCATTCATACATTGAATATCATCACACTTATAGTAAATTCCACTGCAATACCGTCCAAACACACCGCCTTGTCAGCTTTCATCTTCCACAAAGCTTTCACTCTCTTCTCTGTTTACCGAACCATTCTCCCTGACCTCACTTCGCACACTACCTTTATCTGCCACTCTTATCATCAAACATATTCAACAAACCTTCAAAATACTCACTTCATCTCCTCCTCACTTCATCACTCTAGTTATTAGTTATTCGTTACTCTAGTTATTACCTCCCCTTCACCGATGTTCCCATTCATTCTCTTGTTTTATGCATGTTATTTACCTCCTTCCAAAACATCTTTTTATCTTTGCTGTCTTTTTCACATCTTGCACCTTTCTCTTGACCTCCTGCCACACTCTTTTATACATCTCCCAGACATTTGCACTACTTCACTAACAACTTTACTTCTTCATCCCACCACTCGCTACCCTTTCTAAATCTACCACCTTGCATTTAAATTTCTAAAAGGGGAAACAGAAGGAGTGCTCATACATGAATGTGTGGACGTAACCGAGATGAGAAGAAAGGAGAGATAGGAAGTATGTTTGAGGAAAGGAACCTTGATGTTTTGGTTCTGAGTAAAACCAAGCTCGAGTAAAGAAGAGCAGTCTGGGAATGTCTTGAGAGTAAAGTCAGGGGTTGGTGAGACGACAAGAGCAAAGGAAGGAGTAACACTACTCCTGATGCAGGAGTTATGGGAGTATGTGATAGAGTCTAAGAAAGTACATTCTAGATTGATATGGGTAGAACTGAAAGTGATGGGTGATTATTGGTGCCTATGCACCTCGTCATGAAAAGAAAGATCATGAGAGCCAAGTGTTTGGGAGCAGGTGATAGAGATGTCCTATGGAAGGTATTAAGAGTATATGGTGTGTGAGGTAAGTTGCCACAAGAAGTGAAAAGTTTTTATTGATGTAAGGCATGTGTACGTGTAAGAAGAGAGGAAAGTGATTGGTTCCTAGTGAATGTCAGTTTGCGTCAAGGGTGTGTGATGTCTCCGTGGTTGTTTAATTTGTTTAAGGATGGGGTTGTTAGGGGGGGTGAATACTACATACAAATCCATTTGGTTTTCTATTTCTCACATACATTCTTCAAAGCATACACCTGATCCACACATCCTCTACCACTTCTGAAACCACAATGCCCTACCCCAATCTGATGCTCTGTACATGCCTTTACCATCTCAATCCCGCATAATTTCCCAGGAATACTCAACAAACTTATACCTCTGTAATTTGAACACTCACCTTTATCCCCTCTGCCTTTGTGCCTCAGGCACTTTACCATGAACCATATTGAATATCCTCACCAACCAGTCAACAACACAGTCACCCCCAGCTTTCATCTTCTCTTTACCAAACCATTCTTCCTCACCCTCTCACATTGCACACCTCTGTCATCAAGCACATTCAACATCGCACATCACCACTACTTGTTATTACCTCCCCATTAGCCCCCTTCACCGATGATCCCATTAGTTCTCTTGTCTGATGCACTTTATTTACCTCCTTCCAAAACATCTTTTTATTCTCCCTAAAATTTAACCGATACCCTCTCACCCCAACTCTCATTTGCCCTCTTTTTCACCTCGCACCTTTTTCTTGACCTCCTGCCTCTTTTTTTTTTTTTTTTTTACACATCTCCCAGTCATTTGCACTATTTACTGCAAAAATCATCCAAATGCCTCTCTCTTTTTCACTAACAATCTTCCTTCATCCTTCATCCTCCCACGCTTCTCATGCCACAGGCATCTTTTGTGCAAGCTATCACTGCTTCCCTAAATGCATCCCATTCCTCCCCTACTCCCTTTACATCACCTTTTTCCATTCTGCACTCAATTTCTCTTGGTACTTCCTCACACTAGTCTCATTTCCAGGCTCACTTACATCCCTCCAGTTGCCCCTCTCAGTACATTAACATCCAAAATTCTCTCTTTCATGTGCTTATCAATTAACACGTAATCCAAAAACGCTCTCTGGCCATCTCTCTATACTTATAGAGATATACTTATGTATATCTCTATCTAAACCAGGTATTTTTCAGCTTACAAATCTACAAGCTCTTCCCCATTTCCATTTACAACAATGAACACCCCATGTACACCAATTATTCCCTCAACTGCCACATTACTCAACTTTGCATTCAAATCACCCATCACTATAACCTGGTCTCGTGTATCATAGGTGCCAATAGTCACCCATATCAATCTTTCACTCTATCACATACTCCAACAACTCCTGCGTCAAGAGTAGTGCTTACTCCTTCCTTTGCTCTTGTCCTCTCATCAACCTCTGACTTTACTCCTGACATTCCCAGAACACTCTTCCCATTTACCCTTGGGCTTCGTTTCACTCAGAGCCAAAACGTCTAGGTTCCTTTTCTCAAATGTACTGCCTATCTCTCCTTTTTTCTCATCTTTGTTACATCCACACACCTTTAGACACCCTAATTTGAGCCTTCGAGGAGGATGAGCACTCCTAGCATGATTCCTTCTGTTTCTCCTTTTAGAAAGTTAAAATATAAGGAGGGGAGGGTTTCTAGCCCCCTGCTCCCTTTCCCTTTAGTCGCCTTCTACAACACACGGGGAATGCGTTGGAAGTATTCTTTCTCCTCTGTCCCCAGGGATTCGGTAGGGTTGACGGACAAGTAAATTAGGAGGTAAGTTTAAGTGGAGAAAAACTGGAGGAAGTGAAGTGTTTTAGATATCTAGGAGTGGATTTGGCAGTAGATGGAACCATGGAAGCGGAATAGAGTCACAGGGTGGGGGAGGGGGTATTGAAGAATGTGTGGAAGGCAAGAGCAAAAATGGGTATGTTTCACATGGCCTGGTTCAATCCAATGACAGCAAGTCAACTCTAGTATGCCACATCGTTCCAATTTACTCCATTCCTCGGATACCTTTCACCCTTCCATATGTTCTGGCCCTGATCGCCCAAAATCTTTTTCACTCCATCCTTCCACCTCCAATTTGGTCTCTCACCTCTCGTTCCTTCTACCTCTGACAGATATATATTCAGCACATCTACCTTATCTCTATTCACATTTACTCTCAGCAAACAACAACTCATTTCCCAGGCTCTCTCGTCCCCAACTGACTGCATACTTGCCCCTCTCTCCAAAACTATTGAAGTTTCCTCCCTCATCATCCTACCCATAAAGAAATGAAACAACCCTGGTGACATGACACCATCGAACCATTATCTCACCTCTTCTTACTTATACACACCCTTATATTCTTGATTAAAATTTCTCATTTCTTCTAGCAGCACTCTATATTATTATTATTATTATTATTATTATCATTATTATTATTATTATTATTATTATTATTATTATAATTATTATTATTATTATTATTATTATTATTATTATTATTATTATTATTATTATGTGGCCCAACTCACCCACATACACATGTATATACATACACGCCCACACACGCACATATATACATATATATATATATATGTATATATATATATATATATATATATATATATATATATATATATATATATATATATATACATACATACATAATTCATACTTGCCGCCTTTATTCATTCTCGTCGCCACCCCTCTACACATGAAATGACAGCTCCCTCCCCCAGTATGCATGCGAGATAGCGCTAGGAAAAGACAACAAGGCCACGTTCTTTCACACTCAGTCTCTAGCTGAAACCAAAGTTCCCTTTCCACATCCAGGCCCCACAAAACTTTCTTCAAATGCCTTGATTCAATCCTGGCAAACCACATCGTTCCATTTCATTCTATTCCTTGCACACCTTCCTTTGCTCCTGCATGTTTAGGCTCTAATTGCTTAAAAAAAATTTTCACATCTTTCCACCTCCAATTTGGTTTCTCACTTCTCCTCATTCCCTCCACCTCTGACGCATAGATCCTCTTAGTCAATCTTTCCTCACTCATTCTCTCCATGTGACCAAACCATTTCAAAACACATTCTTGTGGTGTCTCAACCACACTCCTCTGCTTTCTCAGCCACACTATCTTTATTACCACATATCTCTCTCACCTTTTCATTACTTACTCGATCAAACCACCTCACACCATATTTTGTCCTCAAACATCTCATTTCCATAGCCATTTCTCATAGCCCACGCCTTGCAACCATATAACATTGTCGGAACCACTATTCCTTCAAACATACCTATTTTTGCTCCCAGAACTTTCACCCCCTCCCTCGCTTCCGCTTCCATGGTTTTATCCACTGCCAAACCCACACCCTGACATATAAAACACCTCACTTCCTCCAGTTTTTCTCCATTCAAACGTACCTCCCAACTGATTTGTCCCTCAACCCTACTATACCTAATAACTCTCAGCTTTCTTCTTTCACACACTTTACCAAACTCACTCGCCAGCTTCTGCAGTCTCTCACATGAATCAGCCATCAGCGAACCACAACTTACTTCCCAAGCTTTCTCATCCACAACACTGCATACTTGCCCCTCTCTCTAAAACTCTTGCATTCACCTCCCTAACAACCCCATCCATAAACATGCACCCCTGCCGCAAACCGACATTCACAGAGAGCCAGTCACTTTCCTCTCTTCCTACTCGTACACATACCTTACATCCTCGATAAAGTTTTCAATGCTTCTAACAGCTTGCATCCCACACCATGTATTCTTAATGCTATCAACTCTATCATATGCCTTCCCCATCCATTGGCTTTTCTAAGTATTTCTCATACATTCTTCAAATCAAAACCCTGCTGAAACCACATTGCTCTTCACCCTCTCAATCAATACCCTCCCATATTCCCAGGAAGCATTCACCTTCATCCCCTTTGACTTTTGTATAATGCAAGCATTGAATAACCTTACCAACCAGTCACCAACACAGTCACCCGCTTTTTTAATAGATTCCACTGCGATACCATCCAAACCCACTGCTTTGCCGGCTATCATCTTCCACACAGCTTTCACGATCTTTTCTCTGTTTACTTACGTTGCACACCACCTCGACCACTCTATCAAACACATTCAACAAACCTTACATCACCCCTTAGCCATTAGCCCCCGTCACTGATGTTCCCATTGTCTTACACACTTTATTTACCTCCTTCCAAAACATCTTTTTATTCTCCCTGAAATGTAATGATAATCTCACTCAAACTCTCATTTGCCCTCTTTTTCACCTCTTGCACCTTTTTCTTACCCTCCTGCCTCTTTCATACATCTCCCAGTCATTTGCATTATTTTCTTGCAAAAATAATCCAAATTCCTCTCTCTTCTCTTTCACTGATATATATATATATATATATATATATATATATATATATATATATATATATATATATATATATATTTCTTTTCTTTCATACTATTCGCCATTTCCCGCATTAGCGAGGTAGCGTTAAGAACAGAGGACTGGGCCTTACAGGGACTATCCTTACCTGACCCCCTTCTCTGTTTCTTCTTTTGGAAAATTAAAAAAAAAAAAAAACGTGAGGGAAGGATTTCCAGCCCTCCGCTCCCTTCCCTTTTAGTCGCAGGGAAGTATTCTTTCTCACATTACCCAGTAAATATATATATATATATATATATATATATATATATATATATATATATATATATATATGTATATATATATATATATATATATATATATATATATATATATATATATATATATATATATATATATATATATATATTTGCTTTGCTTTTTTGTTTCCTCCCACGTTAGTGAGGTAGCGCAAGGAAACAAGACGAAAGGGTTGCCCAACCCTCCCACATACACATACATACACATCCACACACGCAAATATACATACTTATACATCACGTATACACACATGCACATAATTCATACCGGTTGCCATCGCCACCTTGCCACACATGAAAATACCCCACCCCCCCAAAAAAATGCGCGAGGTAGCGCTAGGAAAAGAAAACAAAAACCACTTTCGTTGTAACTATCATGTAATAATGCACCGAAACTACAACTCCCTTTCCACATACAAGCCCCTCAGAACTTCCAGACGCTTCACATGCCCTGGCTCAATCCATTGACAGCACGTCGACCCTGGTATAGCACATCGTTCCAATTCACTCTGTTCCTTGTATGTTCAGGCCCCGATCACAAAATCTTTTTCACTCCATCTTTCCACTTCCAATTTGGTCAATCTTTCTTCACTCATTCTCTCCGTGTGACCAAACCATTTCAAACACCCTCTTCTGCTCGATCAAACCACCTCTCCACCTCCTCAAACATCTCATTTCCATCACATCCACCCTTTTCTGCACAACTCCATCCATAGCCCATGCCTCGCAACCATATAACTGTTGGAACGTACTTATTTTTGCTTTCCGAGATATTGTTCTCGACTTCCACACATTCTTCAACGCTCCCAGAACTTTCAATCCCTCCCTCACCCTAAGATTCACTTCCACTTCCATGGTTCCATCCACTTCGATGGTTCCATCCGGTTCCATACATGAAAGGGACAAAGATGACAAACTTTTGATGAGAGAAGTATTACCTTTCCGAAACGACTTCATTTCTTTATTGAAATGGTAATTAACTGCTAAGGGATTTTTACTAAGTTTAGAATATGTCGCACCATCATTTAAATGGTCATTCATTTTAGATAGCTATTTTTATCTAAAATCACAAGTGTTAGCTTTAGTAAAAAAAAAAAAAAGGAAAAAAGGCAAGGATAAAGTAGGTAAACAATATCAAACGATTTTGATTTCAAACTAGTTAGCTTTGATGTTTCCTCACTTTTCCAGTTGATGACCTTTTAGAATATTGTTCATTTCCCTGTTTCAAAGTCTGTTTTCATTGAACTGATAAAATTGTGTTTAAAAGACTGGAGATTATGCTCAAAAATTTGGTATGGTAATGGGTAGCCTTGTTTCATATAGAATTTTTTGATACTAAAGGTACTTAAGGTACGTAATTTACAAATTTACAAATTTACTGTAGAAAATGAAAATAAAAGTGTTACCATTTTTAGATTGCATGTGAGATTGCATATACACAACATGACAGAGTTCCGTAGGGCATTACGTATTTGCAGTCCAGAGTTTATTGAGTTTAAGAAGACATTTTATTGGATCTATGTTAAAGTAATCAAAGTTAGCCCAAGCCTTCCACTGACACCAAGAATCTTTTAGTTTTTCCTTTTAACAATAATTTCACTTTACTTCCCGTGTTGCTTATATCCTTTAATATAAATGCCTTCAGCAACAATAATACTATAGAGAACATCTTAATCAGGAACTCACCAGAAAATTCTCTTGGAAATTGTGATAAATTCTACGTTGGTCAGACTGGTAAGGATCTTTCTGTTAGATTTAAACAACATAAATATAGTATATGAAAGGGACAAGAATCAAATGCCTTGTTTAATCACATTAAAAACGATGATCTTTATATTGAAACGAATAATATCATCTCAGTTATTAACTCTAGCTCTATTACCACGAGATATATCATTGAATCTTCTTTTAATTAAATGCGCAAAGAATCATAATCTTAATATTAGTGATGGTCTATAAAAATTAGATAACTTTATTTTTGCCGAATGGCGTCCTAGCTTCGTCTCTTCGATGTATATCAACTGACTATTGTCTACCCTGAAAGATCGTGTTTCATTTAATTACGCGAAAAATTGATATATATATATATATATATATATATATATATATATATATATATATATATATATATATATATATATATATATATATATATATATAGGGGATAGGGGAGAAAGAATACTTCCCACGTATTCCCTGCGTGTCGTAGAAGGCGACTAAAAGGGGAGGGAGCGGGGGGCTGGAAATCCTCCCCTCTCAATTTTTTTTAATTTTCCAAAAGAAGGAACAGAGAAGGGGGCCAGGTGAGGATATTCCCTCAGTGGCCCAGTTCTCTGTTCTTAACGCTACCTCGCTAACGCGGGAAATGGCGAATAGTTTGAAAAAAAAAAAAAAAAAATATATATATATATATATATATATATATATATATATATATATATATATATATATATATATATATATATATATTTATATTATCCCTGGGGATAGGGAATTAAGACTACTTTCCACGTATTCCCTGCGTGTCGTAGAAGGGGAGGGAGCGGGAGGCTGGAAATCCTCCCCTCTCGTTTTTTCTTTTTAATTTTCCAAAAGAAGGAACAGAGGGGGGCCAGGTGAGGATATTCCACAAAGGCCCAGTCCTCTGTTCTTAACGCTACCTTGCTAACGCGGGAGATGGCGAATAGTTAAAAAAAAAAAAAAATATATATATATATATATATATATATATATATATATATATATATATATATATATATATATATATATATATATATAAGGCAGTAAATCAAATGATCATAATCTATTACAAGGCAGCAAATCTAATGATTTTGACTTGTTTAAATTAGGCAGTATATAAAATGATCATAACCTGTTACATAACAGTAAATCTAATGATCTGATAAATATAATGATTTTGACATGTTATGAGACAGTTCATTTAAAGATTTGACCTGTTAAAATGCTGTTATAAGGCAGTAAATCTAATGATGACCTGTTATAATCTTAACCTGTTACAAGGCAAGTAAATTTAATGATCTTGATCTGTTATAAAGCAGTAAATGTAATTATCTTGTCCTGTTAAAGGGCAGTAACTCTAATGATGACCTGTTGTAACAATAAATCGAATGATCTTGACATGTTAAAAGGTAGTAAAATCTAGTGAAGTTGATGTTATAAGGTGGGAAATCTGATGATAACCTCTCATGATCTGTTACAAGACAGTAAATTTAATAACTTGTTACATGATTGTTATAAAGTAGTAAATATAATGATCTTGACGTTATTAGGCACTAAATCTAATAAATCTGATTATGTAGACCTGTAGAAAGGCAGTAAATCGAATGATCTTGACCTATTAAAAAGCAGCAAATCTAATGATAAATCTATTGATCTTGACCTGTTAGTTATAAAGCAGTAAATGTAATTATTTTGACCTGTTAAAGGGCAGTAACTCTAATGATGACCTATTGTAACAATAAATCGAATGATCTTGACATGTTAAAAGGTAGTAAAATCTAGTGAAGTTGATCTGTTATAAGGTGGGAAATCTGATGATAACCTCTTATATGGAAGTAAATCTATTGATCTTGATCTGTTACAAGGTAGTAAATCTAATGATCTTGACCTGTTATAAGGCAGTAAATTTAATGATGATAACCTGTTACATGGTGGTTATGAAGTAGTAATGATCTTGACGTTATTTGGCACTAAATCTAATAAATCTAATGATCTAGACCCGTAGAAATGATCGAATGATCTTGACCTATTAAAAAGCAGCAAATCTAATCTATTAGATTATAGATTACAAGGTTACTACCTAATGATAATATTGAGCTGTTATAAAGCAGTAAATGTAATTATTTTGACCTGTTAAAGGGCAGTAACTCTAATGATGACCTGTTGTAACAATAAATCGAATGATCTTGACATGTTAGAAGGTAGTAAAATCTAGTGAACTTGATCTGTTATAAGGTGGGAAATCTGATGATAGCCTCTTATATGGAAGTAAATCTATTGATCTTGATCTGTTACAAGGTAGTAAATCTAATGATCTTGACCTCTTTTAACAGTAAATTTAATGATGATAACCTGTTACATGGTGGTTATAAAGTAGAAAGGCAGTAAATCGAATGATCTTGACCTATTAAAAAGCAGCAAATCTAATCTATTGGATTATAGATTACAAGATTACTACCTAATGATCATGACTTGTTATTAGGCACTAAATCTTATAAATCTAATGATCTAGACCTGTAGAAAGGCAGTAAATCGAATGATGACCTATTGTTAAAAGGCAGTAAATTTAATAATGACCTTTTATAAGGAAATAAAACTATTGATCTATTGTTATAAAGCAGTAAATGTAATTATTTTGACCTAACCTGTTGACCTGTTATAACAGTAAAAGAATGATCTTGACATGTTAAAAGGTAGTAAAATCGAATGAACTTGATCTGTTATAAGGTGGGAAATCTAATGATCTTGACCTGCTTATAGGCAGTAAATCTGATGATGACCTGGAAGTAAATTTAATGATAACCTGTTACGTGGCGGTAAATCTTGAGCTGTTATTAGGCACTAATGATCTAATGATCTAGACCTGTAGAAAGGCAATAAACCGAATGGTCTTGACTTATTAAAAAGCAGTAAACCCAATGATCTTGACTTGTTATAAGTAAGAAAATGAAATTATCTTGACCTCTTATAAGGTCATGATCTAATGATCTTGACGTGTTACAAGACAGTAAATCTAATTATCTTAACCCCTTTTTAAGCCAGTAAATAACCTGTTACGAAACGACAAATCTTATGATCTTAAGTTGTTATGAGGCAGCAAATTCTTAAAAAGCAGAAAATCTAATGATCTTGACCTGTTATAAGGCAGTAAATATATCTTGTTTTTATAGGGCATTAGGTCTATTTTGTTTAATCTTGACAGGTTATTAGGCAAAAAATTTTACGATCTTGGCCTATGAGGATACTCTTAAAAGACAGTAAATCTAATGATCTTGACCTGTTATAAGGCAATAAATCTAATGACCAGTTATAAAGTAAAAATCTAATGATCTTGATCTGCTAAAAGTAAATAAATCTAATGATCACCTTTTATAAGATAGAAAATCTAATGGTCTTGAGCTGTCAGTAAATCGAGTGATTTTGACCTGTTAAAGCAGTAAATCTATTGATTGAAACGTGTAAGGCAGTAAATCACGACCTTGACAGGGTAATAGACAGTTACATGTCTATAAATATATTATGACAGTAAATAACATGTTATAGGGCAGTAAATCTTATGATCTTCAACTTGACCTCTTAAAACGCAGAAAATCTAATTATCTTTACCAGTTATAAAGCAGCAAATCTAATGATCTTGAGTTGTTATAAGGCAATTATCTGATGGTCTTGATGTAAAATTGATCTTGTTAAAAAGCAATAAATCTAATGATCATAACGTGTTAGAATCTAATCTAATGATATTGAACTGTTATAAAGTAGTAAATCTAATGATCTTGACAGGTTTTAAGGCAGTAATCTAATGATCTTAACCTGTTCGAAGCCAGCAAATATAATAAATTTCAACAGATATAAAGCTGTTATAAATCTAATGATCACCTCCTATAAGGCAGTAAATCTGATGATCTTTACATGGTAAAAAGCAGTTAAATCTAATGATCTTGACCTGTTATAAGGTAGTAAATCTAATAATGACCTATTACAAGGCAGTACATCTAATGATCATAACATAACCTGTTACAAGGCATCTTGTAACAAGTCAAAATCTAATGATTTTGACTTGTTTAAAGCAGTAAATCTAATGATCATGACAGCAAATAACTGTTAAAATGCAGTAAATCAAATGTAAGGCAGTTGTAAGGCAGTAAATGATTGAGACCTGTTAAAAGGCAAGAAATGTAATGATCTTGACAGGGCATATGGCGTGATGACCTGTTCCATTGCAGTAATTCTAATGAACTTGAGCGGTTATAAGGCTAATGCCTGTTATAAGATAGTAAATATAATGATCACCTGTTAAAAGACGTGATCTTATGATCACGTATTACAAGGAAGTACCCATAGGAAGGCAGTAAATCTACCTTGAGTTGTTATAATGGTGTAAATCTAATGATCTTGACCTGTTATAAGCCAGCAAATATAGTGATGGCCTTTAGTTCATCTTTAGTTCATCTATTCCAAGGTAGTATATGTTATATGGCAGTACTTCTAATGTATTAAATCTATAGATCACAACCCGTTACAAGACAGAAAATTTGATAGTTTTAACCTGTTATAAGGCAATAAATCTTGACCTGTTACAAGGCAGTAAATCTCATGATCAAAAGGAAGTAAATTTATTTATCATGATTTCTTATAAAGCAGTAAATCTAATTATCTTGAGTTTTTATATAAGTTAGCAAATCTTTATTACGCAATAAATCACAAGACCTGTTAAAAGAAAAATTTGTTATAAGGCAGTAAATCTAATTATCATGAGTCTTTATGAGGCAGTAAATCTAAGGTAGCAAATCTAGTGATCTTATCTATGAATTCACTTGTTACCTAATGATCTTGACCTGTTGGATCTTACTTTGAGTTCACCCGTTAAAAGGTAGTAGACCTAACGATCTTGACCTGTTATACGGCAGTAAATTTAATGATCATGAGTATATCTAATATTGCCAACTTGAGCAGCAGGATATGTAATAATCTTGACCCCCTTACAAAAAAGTAAGTCTGATGATATTTACGCAATAAAGACAGTAATTAATTTCACCTGTAAATCTTACGATTACGTTAAAAGGCAGTAAATTTAATTATCTTGACCTGTTATGAGGTAGTATATCTAATGATCTTGATATGTTATAAGGCAATAAATCTAATGGTCATGTTAAAAAGCAGTAATGATATAAGTAGATATAATGATCGTTACCAGTTCCAAGGCTTACTGCCTTACTGCAAAGATCTTGACCTCTTATAAGGCAGAAAGTCTAATTATCTTCACCTAATGATCTTGGCCTGTTATAAGGGAGTTTATCTAATCATAACGTGTTAAAGGCAACGAATCTAATAATCTTCACCTATTATAACGCAGTAAATCTAATGAATTAAACCTGTTATATAACAATATATCTAACAATCTAATCGCATGATAATAACCCATTACAAGGCAGGAAATCTAATGATTTTGACATGTTATAAGGCAGTATATCAAATGATCATAACCTGTTAGAAACAGTAAATCTAAAGATCTTGTTCTGTTGTAAGGTAATAAATACAATGATCTTGACATGTGAGACAGTAAATCTAAAGATCTGACCTGTAAAAATGCAGTGTCTAATGATCTTGACCTACTATCACAAGGTAAATCTAATGACCTGTTAAAATCTAATGATCTTGAGTTTTGTATATGGCAGTATATCTAATGATCTTGATCTGGCAGTCAATCTTCTTTTAAAAGGCTGTAAGTCTAATGATCATCGATTTTTTTACATCATTAAATCTGATAATCTTGACTGGGCATAAGGCTGTTACATGGCAGTAAATCTAATGATCTTGACCAAATCAGTAAATCTAATGATCTTGACCTGTTACAAGGCAGTAAATCCTATTAAGTAAATCTAATGACGACCTTTTATAAGTTTATATAGCAGTAAATCTAATGATATTCTAATGATCTTTATCTATTAAAAGACAATAAATCTTATAAAGCAGTAAATCCGATGATGTAATCTAATAATATTTATCTGTTAAAAGGCAGTAAATGTAATTATCTTGACCTGTTAAATGGCAGTAACTCTAATGACATATTGAAACGCAGTAAAACTAATGATCTTGAATTTCAACTGTTATAAATTAGTAAATCTGATCTTCACCTGTTATAAGGCCTTGTAACAAATTCAATATCTAACGATCTTGAGTTGTTACAAGATCTTGAGCTCTTAAAAGGCAGTATATCTTGATGTCATAATTTTAAATTAATATTAAATTTCACCTGATATAAAGCTATTGTAAATCTAATGATCATCTAATAAGGTAGTAAATCTGATGATCTTGATATGGTAAAAGGCAGTTAAATCTAATGATCTTGACCTGTTACAAGGCAGTAAATCTAACGATTTTGACTTGTCTAAGGCAGTAAATCTAATGATCATAACAGGTTATGATCCTGACCTTTTATAATGCAAAAAGTCTAATGATTCAGACCTTCTACAATCGAATGATCTCGACATGTTAAAAGGTAGTAAAATCTAATTAACTTGATCTGTTATAAGTCAGTAAAACATTAGTTTTACTGACATAACAGATCAAGTTAATTGACAGGGCATAAGGCAGTAAAAGTCATGATGACCCGTTAAAAGGCAGTAAATATAATTATTTTTACCTGTTATGACGTTCTTATATCTATTTCCTTTTACAAGTCAGTAAATCTAACGATCTTCACCTGTCATAAACCAGCAAACCGGTTGTTATAAGGCAATAAATATTATAACAATGACGTTGATAAGGGAGTAAATTATAACATGTTACAAGGCAACAAATCTAATGATCATGACCTGTTATGAAGTAGTAAATCTAATGATCGTGAAGTGCTTAAAGATCTTTATAGGTTACAAGGCAGTAAATCTAATAATTTGATGTTAAGAAACAATAAATCTATTAGTCTAATAATTTATTGATCTTAATCTCTGATAAGGTAGTAACCCAAATCTAATGATTTGGACTTGTTTAAGGCATTAAATCGAATGATCAAATGATCAAAACCTGTTACATAACAGTAAATCTAATGATCTAATAAATAAAATGATCTTGACATGTTATGAGACAGTAAATTTAATGATCTGACATGATCTAATGATCTTGACCCGCTATAACGAAGTAAATCTAATGATGTTAAGCTGTTATAAGGCAGAAAATCCAATGATCGTGACCGGTTAGAAAACAGCAAATCTAATGATCTTGACCTGTTAAAAAGCGGTAAATCTAATGATCTTGACCTTTTATAAGCAGTAAATCTAATGATATTTACCTAATGATCTTGACAGTAAATCTAATGATCTTGACCTATAACAAGGCAGTCAATCTAATGATATTGACCTCTTATAAGGGATCTGTTATAAGACAATAAATCTAATGATCTTGACCTCATATAAAGCAGTAAATGATGGTTTACTTGTGATAAGGCAGTAAAGCTAATAATATTGACCTGTTATAAGGCAATAAATGTAATTATCTTGACCTGTTAAATGCCAGTAACTCTAATAATGTTGACCTGTTGTAACGCAGTAAATCTAATGATGACCTTTTATAAGGAAGTAAATCTAATTTTCTTGACCTGTTCCAAGGTAGTAAATCTAATGATCATGACCAGTTATAAGGAAGAAAATCTAATGATCTGTTATAAAGTGATAAAGGTTGAGTTGCTATAAAGCAGAAAATGAATGATCCTTAGATTTACAGCACTCTAAAAGAGTGCTGTAAATCTAATGATCTAAGGATCTTGACCTGTTATACAGAGGTAAATGATCCCGACCATTTATAATGGAAAAAGTCTATTGATTCAGGCCTTTTACAAGGTAGTAAATCGCATGATCTTGACATGTTAAAAGGTAGCAAAATCTAATGAACTTGATCTGTTATAAGGCAGTAAATCTAATGATCTTGACAGGGCATAAGGTAGTAAATGTCATGTGACTCGTTAAAAGGCAGTAAATATAATCATTTTTGTCTTATGACATGTTCTAAGGCAATAAATCTAATGATCTTAACCTGGTATAAGGCAGTAAAGGCAGATATCTACTTTCCAAGTCAGTAGATCTGTTATAAACCAGCAAATCTAATGATTTTGAGTTGTTATAAGGCAGTAAATTTTATAACAATGATGTTATAAAATTTGACCTGTTATGAAACAATAAATCTAATAATCTAATAATTTATTGATCATGTCTGATAAGGCAGTAAACCAAATGATCTTGACCTGTTATAAGGCATTAAATCTGATGATCAAATGATAATAACCTGTTACATAACAGTAAATCTAATGATCTAATAAATATAATGATCTTGACATGTTATGAGACAGTAGATCTGACCTGTTAAAATCCAGTAAATCTAATGATCTTAATCTTGATCACGAAGTATATCTAATGATCGTGACTAGTTAGAAAACAGCAAATCTAATGATTTTGACTTGTTAAAAAGCGGTAAATCTAATGATCGTGACATTGTAAGGCAGTACTGACTTGCTTACGTCAGTAATTATGAAAGATCATAATCAAAGGTAGTAAATATAATGATCTTGATCTGTTACAAGGCAGTAAATCTAATAATCTTGACCTGTTATAAGTTTATACAGCAGTAAATCTAATGATATTCACCTATAATAAGGCAGTAAATCTAATGATCTTGACCTGTTATAAGCCAGCAAATATAGTGATGGCCTTTAGTTCATCTTTAGTTCATCTATTCCAAGGTAGTAAATCTAACGATGACCTGTTATAAGGTACGTCTTGAGTTGTTATATGGCAGTACTTCTAATGTATTAAATCTAAAGATCACAACCCGTTACAAGACAGAAAATTTGATAGTTTTAACCTGTTATAAGGCAATAAATCTCGACCTGTTACAAGGCAGTAAATCTCATGATCAAAAGGAAGTAAATTTATTTATCATGATTTCTTATAAAGCAGTAAATCTAATTATCTTGAGTTTTTATATAAGTTAAAAGAAAAAATTTTTATAAGGCAGTAAATCTAATTATCTTCGAGTTTTTATGAGGCAGTAAATCTAAGGTAGCAAATCTAGTGATCTTATCTATGAATTCACTTGTTACCTAATGATCTTGACCTGTTGGATCTTTGAGTTCACCCGTTAACCTAAGATCTTGACTGTTAAGCAGTAATTATGATCATGAGTATACTAATATTGCCAACTTGAGCAATTAATCATGATATTTAGCAATAAGAAGTAAAGTAAATGAGTTGTTATAAGGATATAACCTTAATTTCACCTGTAAATCTTACGATTACGTTAAAAGGCAGTAAATTTAATTATCTTGACCTGTTATGAGGTAGTATATCTAATGATCTTGATATAAGGCAATAAATCTAATGATCATGTTAAAAAGCAGTAATGATCTAAGTAGATATAATGATCGTTACCAGTTCCAAAGATCTTGACCTCTTATAAGGCAGAAAGTCTAGTTATCTTCACCTAATGATCTTGGCCTTTTATAAGGGAGTTTATCTAATCATCATAACGTGTTAAAGGCAACGAATCTAATAATCTTCACCTATTATAACGCAGTAAATCTAATGAATTAAACTTATATAACAATATATCTAACAATCTAATCGCATGATAATAACCCATTACAAGGCAGGAAATCTAATGATTTTGACATGTTATAAGGCAGTATATCAAATGATCATAACCTGTTAGAAACAGTAAATCTAAAGATCTTGTTCTGTTGTAAGGTAATAAATACAATGATCTTGACATGTGAGACAGTAAATCTAAAGATCTGACCTGTAAAAATGCAGTAAGTCTAATGATCTTGACCTACTATCAAATCTAATGATCTTGAGTTTTTTATATGGCAGTATATCTAATGATCTTGATCTGGCAGTCAATCTTGACCTTTTAAAAGGCTGTAAGTCTAATGATCTTGACCTGGTATAAAGCAGTAATGTAATAATCATCGATTTTTTTACGTCATTAAATCTGATGATCTTGACTGGGCATAAGGCTAATGATCTTGACCAATTATAAGATAGTAAATATAATAATCGTGATCTGTTACAAATCAGTAAATCTAATGATCTTGACCTGTTACAAGGCAGTAAATCCTATTAAGTAAATCTAATGACGACCTTTTATAAGTTTATATAGCAGTAAATCTAATGATATTCTAATGATCTTTATCTATTAAAAGACAATAAATCTTATAAAGCAGTAAATCCGAGGATGTAATCTAATAATATTTATCTGTTAAAAGGCAGTAAATGTAATTATCTTCACCTGTTAAATGGCAGTAACTCTAATGACATATTGTAACACAGTAAATCTAATGATCTTGAATTTCAACTGTTATAAATTAGTAAATCTGATCTTCACCTGTTATAAGACCTTGTAACAAATTCAATATCTAACGATCTTGAGTTGTTACAAGATCTTGAGCTCTTAAAAGGCAGTATATCTTCATCTGTCATAATTTTAAAATAATATTAAATTTCACCTGATATAAAGCTATTGTAAATCTAATGATCATCTAATAAGGTAGTAAATCTGATGATCTTTATATGGTAAAAGGCAGTTAAATCCAATGATCTTGACCTGTTATAAGGCAGTATATCTAACGATTTTGACTTGTTTAAGGCAGAAAATCTAATGATCATGACAAGTTATGATCCTGACCTTTTATAATGCAGTAAATCGAATGATCTCGACATGTTAAAAGGTAGTAAAACTAAGTCAGTAAAACTAATGATCTTGACAGGGCATAAGGCAGTAAAAGTCATGATGACCCATTAAAAGGCAGTAAATATCATTATTTTTACCTGTTATGACGTTCTAATGTTTACCTGTAGATCATATCTATTTCCTTTTACAAGTCATTATCTAACGATCTTCACCTGTCATAAACCAGCAAACCGGTTGTTATAAGGCAGTAAATATTATAACAATGATGTTGATAAGGGAGTAAATTATAACATGTTACAAGGCAACAAATCTAATGATCTTGACCTGTTATGAAGTAGTAAATCTAATGATCGTGAAGTGCTTAAAGATTTTTATAGGTTTTAAGGAAGTAAATCTAATAATCTTGATCTACTAGGCAGTAAATCTAATGATTTGATGTTAAGAAACAATAAATCTATTAGTCTAATAATTTATTGATCTTAATCTCTGATAAGGTAGTAACCCAAATCTAATGATTTGGACTTGTTTAAGGCATTAAATCGAATGATCAAATGATCAAAACCTGTTACATAACAGTAAATCTAATGATCTAATAAATAAAATGATCTAACATGATCTAATGATCTTGACCCGGTTAGAAAACAGCAAATCTAATGATGACCTGTTAAAAAGCGGTAAATCTAATGATCTTGACTTGTTACAAGATCTAATGATCATGACCTATTATCAGGCAGTAAATCTAAGTTAGTAAATATAATGATCTTAATCTGTTACAATCTAAGCAGTAAATCTAATGATATTTACCTGTTATAAGGCAGTAAATCTAATGATCTTGACCTGTCAACAGAGGTAAATCTAATTATCTTCATGTGTTATAAGGCGGTATATCTAATGATCTTGACAGTAAATCTAATGATCTTGACCTATAACAAGGCAGTCAATCTAATGATATTGACCTCTTATAAGGGATCTGTTATAAGACAATAAATCTAATGATCTTGACCTCATATAAAGCATTAAATAAGCAGTAAATCTAATAATATTGACTTGTTATAAGGCAGTAAATGTAATTATGTTGACCTGTTAAATGCCAGTAACTCTAATGATGTTGACCTGTTGTAACGCAGTAAATCTAATGATGACCTTTTATAAGGAAGTAAATCTAATTTTCTTGACCTGTTCCAAGGTAGTAAATCTAATGATCATGACCTGTTATAAGGAAGAAAATCTAATGATCTGTTATAAAGTAGTAAAGGTTGAGTTGCTATAAAGCAGAAAATGAATGATCCTTAGATTATTAGATTTACAGCACTCTAAAAGAGTGCTGTAAATCTAATGATCTAAGGATCTTGACCTGTTATACAGAGGTAAATCTAATAACCTAATCTAATGATCCTGACCATTTATAATGGAAAAAGTCTATTGATTCAGGCCTTTTACAAGGTAGTAAATCAAATGATCTTGACATGTTAAAAGGTAGCAAAATCTAATGAACTTGATCTGTTATAAGGCAGTAAATCTAATGATCTTGACAGGGCATAAGGTGGTAAATGTCATGTGACTCGTTAAAAGGCAGTAAATATAATCATTTTTGTCTTATGACATGTTCTAAGGCAATAAATCTAATGATCTTGACCTGGTATAAGGCAGTAAATCTTGTTGTAGATCATTAGATATCTACTTCCTTTTCCAAGTCAGTAGATCTGTTATAAACCAGCAAATCTAATGATTTTGAGTTGTTATAAGGCAGTAAATTTTATAACAATGATGTTAAGGGAGTAAATCATGTTACTGGTCATGATCTGTTTTAATTTGACCTGTTATGAAACAATAAATCTAATAATCTAATAATTTTTTGATCATCTCTGATAAGGCAGTAAACCAAATGACCTTGACCTGTTATAAGGCATTAAATCTGATGATCAAATGATAACCTAGATCTAATGATCTAATAAATAAAATGATCTTGACATGTTATGAGACAGTAGATCTGGCCTGTTAAAATCCAGTAAATCTAATAATCTTAATCTTGATCACGAAGTAAATCTAATGATCGTGACTAGTTAGAAAGCAGCAAATCTAATGATTTTGACCTGTTAAAAAGCGGTAAATCTAAGGCAGGAAATCTAATGATCTTGACCTATTATCAGGCAGTAACCTGTTACAAGGCAGTACTGACTTGCATACGTCAGTAATTATGAAAGGTCATCAGGCAGTAAATCTAATAATCTTGACCTGTTATAAGTTTATACAGCAGTATATCTAATGATATTCACCTATTATAAGGCAGTAAATCTAATGATTTTGACAGTAAATCTAATGATCTTGACCTGTTTAAAGCAGTCAATCTTGACCGGTTATGAGATAATAAATCTAATGATCTTGACCTATTTATAATAGCAGTAAATGATTGTGATAAGGCAGTAAATCTAATAATATTGACCTATTACAAGGCAGTTAAGACCTGTTAAATGCCAGTAACTCTAATGATGACCTGTTATAACAGTAAATCTAAAGATAAGGAAGTAAATATAATTATCTTGACCTGTTCCAAGGTAGTAAATCTATTGATCATGACCAGTTATAAGGCAGTAGTAAAGAAGTAAAGCTTGAGTTGCTATAGGGCAGAAAATGAATGATCTTGACTTTTTAGAATGCTGTAAATTTAATGAGCTTCACTTCTTACAAGGCAGTAAATCGAATGATCTTGACATTATAAAAGGTGGTAAAATTTAATTAACTTGATCAATTGTAAGGCAGTAAATCTAATGATCTTGACAGGGCATAAGACAGTAAATTTCATGATGACAGTTAAAAGGCAGTAAATATAACTATTTTTACGTATATGTTCTAAGGAAATAAATTTAATGATCTTAACCTGTCATAGGGCAGTATATCTTATGATCTTGACCTATAGATCATTAGATATCTACTTCCTTTTATGTCAGTTGTTATAAGGCAGTAAAGATTATAACAATAATGTTGATAAGGAGTAAATCATAACATTTTACAAGTCAGCAAATCTAATGATCTTGATTTGCTTGATGATCTTTACAGGTTTTAAGGAAGAAAATTTAATAATCTTCATCTGTTATTAGGCAGACCTGTTATGAAACAACAAATCTAATAATCTAATAAGGGCGGCAAATCTAATGATCATAACCTGTTACATAACAGTAAATCTAATGATCTGATAAATATAATGATCTTGACATGTTATGTGACAGTTCATTTAAAGATCTGACCTGTTAAAATGCAGTAAATCTAATGATCTTAAGCTTTATAAGGCAGTAAATCTAATGATGACCTGTTATAATCTTAACCTGTTACAAGGCAAGTAAATTTAATGATCTTGATCTGTTATAAGACAATAAATCTTGACCTCTTATAAAGCAGTAAATCTGAGCTGTTATAAGGCAGTAAATGTAATTATCTTGACCTGTTAAAGGGCAGTATCTCTAATGATGACCTGTTGTATCAGTATATCGAATGATCTTGACATGTTAAAAGGTAGTAAAATCTAGTGAACTTGATTTGTTATAAAGTGGGAAATCTGATGTAAGAACAAGGTAGTAAATCTAAGGCAGTAAATTTAATAACTTGTTACATGGTGGTTATAAAGTAGTAAATATAATGATCTTGACTTTAGGCACTAAATCTAATAAATCTGATTATCTAGACCTATTAAAAAGCAGCATATCTAATGATCTTGACTTTTATAAGGAAATAAATCTATTAAATGTAATTATTTTGACTTGTTAAAGGGCAGTAACTCTAATGATGACCTATTGTAACAATAAATCGAATGATCTTGACATGTAAAATCTAGTGAAGTTGATGAAGGTGGGAAATCTGATGATAACTTATTATATGGAAGTAAATCTATTGATCTTGATCTGTTACAAGGTTATCTAGTGATCTTGACCTGTTATAAGGCAGTAAATTTAATGATGATAACCTGTTACAAGGTGGTTATGAAGTAGTAATGATCTTGACTTGTTATTAGGCACTAAATCTAATAAATCTAATGATCTAGACCCGTAGAAAGGCAGAAAATCGAATGATCTTGACCTATTAAAAAGCAGCAGTAAATGTAATTATTTTGACCTGTTAAAGGGCAGTAACTCTAATGACCTGTTGTTATAATAAATCGAATGATCGTGACATGTTAAAAGGTAGTAAAATCTAGTGAACTTGATGTTATAAGGTGGGAAATCTGATGTGGAAGTAAATCTATTGATCATGATCTGTTACAAGGTAGTAAATCTGTTATAAGGCAGTAAATTTAATGATGATAACCTGTAACATGGTGGTTATAAAGTAAAAAGGCAGTAAATCGAATGATCTTGACCTATTAAAAAGCAGCAAATCTAATATATTAGATTATAGATTACAATGTTACTACCTAATGATCATGACCTGTTATAATGATGATAACCTCTTACATGGTGGTTATAAAGTAGTAATGATCTTGACTTGTTATTAGGCACTAAATCTTATAAATCTAATGATCTAGACCTGGAGAAAGGCAGTAAATTGAATGATCTTGACCTATTAAAAAGCAGCAAACCTAATGATCTTGACTTGTTATTTATAAGGAAATAAATCTATTGATCTATTGTTTTGACCTGTTAACCTGTTGACATGTTGTAACAGTAAAAGAATGATCTTGACATGTTAAAAGGTAGTAAAATCTAATGAACTTGATCTGTTATAAGGTGGGAAATCTAATGATCTGATGATGACCTGGAAGTAAATTTAATGATAACCTGTTACATGGCGGTAAATCTTATGAATCTAATGATCTAGACCTGTAGAAAGCAGTAAACCCAATGATCTTGACTTGTTATAAGGCAGAAAATGAAATTATTTTGACCTCTTATAAGGTCATGCTCTAATGATCTTGACCTGTTACAAGACAGTAAATCTAATTATCTTAACCCTTTTTAAGCCACTAATAACCTGTTACGAAACGACAAATCTTATGATCTTAAGTTGTTATAAGGCAGCAAATTTTTAAAAAGCAGAAAATCTAATGATCTTGACCTGTTATAAGGCAGTAAATATATCTTAAGTTTTTATAGGCAGCAAATCTAATGATGACCTGTTTTAGGGCAGTAACTTGTTTAAGGCAGTAAATTTGACATGTTATTAGGTAAAAAATTTTTTTGATCTTGGCCTATAAGGATACTCTTAAAAGGCAGTAAATCTTGACCTGTTATAAGGCAGTAAATCTAATGATCATAACCTGTTACAAGGCAGACTTGTTTATGGCAGTAAATCTTGACCAGTTATAAAGTAAAAATCTAATGATCTTGATCTGCTAAAAGAGAATGAATCTAATGATCACCTTTTATAAGATAGAAATTCTAATGGTCTTGAGCTGAATCAGTAAATAGAGTGATTTTCACCTGTTAAAAGACAGTTGACCTGTTATAAGAGAGTAAAGCAGTAAATCTATTGATTGAAACGTGTAAGGCAGTCTTACATGTCTATAAATCTAATGTTTACCTATTATAAGACAGTAAATAACATGTTATAGGGCAGTAAATCTTATGATCTTCAACTTGACCTCTTAAAACGCATAAAATCTAATTATCTTTACCAGTTATAAAGCAGCAAATCTAATGATCTTGAGTTGTTATAAGGCAGTTATCTGATGGTCTTGACGTAAAATTGATCTTGTTAAAAGGCAATTAATCTAATGATGTTCACCTGTTAAAAAGGAGTAAATCTAATGATAATAACGTGTTAGAATCTAATCTAATGATATTGAACTGTTATAAAGTAGTAAATCTAATGATCTTGACAGGTTTTAAGGCAGTAATCGAATGATCTTAACCTGTTCGAAGCCAGCAAATAAGGCAGTAAATCTAATACATTTCAATAGATATAAAGCTGTTATAAATCTAATGATCACCTATAAGGCAGTAAATCTGATGATCTTTACATGGTAAAAAGCAGTTAAATCTAATGATCATGACCTGTTATAAGGTAGTAAATCTAATAATCTTGACCTGTTACAAGGCAGTAAATCTAATGATCATAACATAACCTGTTACAAGGCATCTTGTAACAAGTCAAAATCTAATGATTTTGACTTGTTTAAAGCAGTAAATCTAATGATCATGACAGCAAATAACTTAAAATGCAGTAAATCAAATGATGTTGACCTGTTATAAGCTGTTGTAAGGCAGTAAATGATTGAGACATGTTAAAAGGCAGGAAATGTAATGATCTTGACAGGGCATATGGTGTGATAACCTGTTCCATTGCAGTAATTCTAATGTACTTGAGCGGTTATAAGGCTAATACCTGTTATAAGATAGTAAATATAATGATCACCTGTATTACAAGGAAGTACCCATAAGAAGGCAGTAAATCTATCTTGAGTTGTTTTAATGGTGTGAATCTAATGATCTTGACCTGTTATAAGCCAGCAAATATAGTGATGGCCTTTAGTTCATCTTTAGTTCATCTATTCCAAGGTAGTAAATCTAACGTTGACCTGTTATAAGGTAAGTCTTGAGTTGTTATATGGCAGTACTTCTAATGTATTAAATCTAAAGATCACAATCCGTTACAAGACAGAAAATTTAATAGTTTTAACCTGTTATAAGGCACTAAATCTTGACCTGTTACAAGGCAGTAAATCTCATGATCAAAAGGAAGTAAATTTAATTATCATGATTTCTTATAAAGCAGTAAATCTAATTATCTTGAGTTTTTATATAAGTTAGCAAATCTTTATTACGCAATAGATCACAACCCGTTACAAGACCTGTTAAAAGAAAAATTTGTTATAAGGCAGTAAATCTAATTATCTTGAGTTTTTATGAGGCAGTAAATCTAATGTAGCAAATCTAGTGATATCTATGAATTCACTTATTACCTAATGATTCACCTAATGATCTTGACCTGTTGGATCTTACTTAACTTAACCTAACGATCAGTAAATTTAATGACCATGAGTATATCTAATGAACTTGACCTATTGCCAACTTGAGCAGCAGGATATGTAATAATCTTGACCTGTTATAAGACCCCTTACAAGAAAGTAAATCTGATGATATTTACGCAATGAAGACAGTAAAAGTTAAGGATATAAATCTAGTGATCATGAATCATGTGACCTTAATTTCACAATTTTACGGCAGTAAATCTTACGATTATGTTAAAAGACAGTAAATTTAATTATCTTGACCTGTTATGAAGTAGTATATCTAATGATCTTGATATGTTATGAGGCAGTAAATCTAATGATCATGTTAAAAAGCAGTAATGATCTAAGTAGATCTAATGATCTTTACCAGTTCCAAGGCTTACTGCCTTACTGCAAAGATCTTGACCTCTTATAAGGCAGAAAATCTAATTATCTTCACCTAATGATCTTGGCCTGTTATAAGGGAGTTTATCTAATCATCATAACGTGTTAAAGGCAACAAATCTAATAATCTTCACCCATTATAACGCAGTAAATCTAATGAATTAAACCTGTTATATGATCATAACCCATTACAAGGCAAGAGATCTAATGATTTTGACGTTATAAGGCAGTATATCATAACCGGTTAGAAACAGTAAATCTAAAGATCTTTTTCTGTTGTAAGGTAATAAATACAATGATCTTGACATGTGAGACAGTAAATCTAAAGATCTGACCTGTAAAAATGCAGTAAGTCTAATGATCTTGCCCTACTATCACAAGGTAAATCTAATGATCTTGAGTTTTGTATATGGCAGTATATCTAATGATCTTGATCTGGCAGTCAATCTTGACCTTTTAAAAGGCTGTAAGTCTAATGATCTCGACCTGGTATAAAGCAGTAAATCTAATGATGATATTCACCTGTTATAAAGCAGTAATGTAATAATCATCGATTTTTTTACGTCATGGCAGTAAATCTAATGATCTTCATCCAATTATAAGATAGTAAATATAATAATCGTGATCTGTTACAAATCAGTAAATCTAATCATCTAATGACGAACTTTTATATTCACCTGTTATAAAGCAGTAAATCTTATGATCTTTATCTGTTAAAAGACAATAAATCTTATAATGCAGTAAATCCGATGATGTAATCTCATAATATTTACCTGTTAAAAGGCAGTAAATGTAATTATCTTGACCTGTTAAATGGCAGTAACTCTAATGATGACATACTGTAACGTAGTAAATCTAATGATCTTGAATTTCAACTGTTATAAATTAGTAAATCTTGGCCTTGTAACAAATTCAATATCTACCGATCTTGAGTTGTTACAAGATCTTGACTTCTTAAAAGGTAGTATATCTTAACCTGTTAGAGGCCAGCAAATAGAATGATGATGTCATAATTTTATATTAAATTTCACCTGATATAAAGCTATTGTAAATCTAATGATCATCTAATAAGGTAGTAAATCTGATGATCTTCATTGTTTAAGGCAGTAAATCTAATGATCATAACAGGTTATGATCAAATGATAACCCGTTACATGACAGTAAATCTAATAAATAAAATGACCTGTAGTAAATCTAAAGATCTTGACTGTCATACAGAGGTAAATCTAATTTTCATGTGTTATAAGGCGGTACATCTAAGGATATAACGATCTTGACCTGTTATAAGGTAGTCAATCTTGACCTGTTATAAACTGTAAATCTAATGATATTGACCTCTTATATAAGACAATAAATCTAATGATCTTGTTTACTTGTGATAAGGCAGTAATTCTAATGATGTTGACCTGTTGTAACGCAGTAAATCTAATTATCTTAACCTGTTCCAAGGTAGTAAATCTAATGATCATGACCTATTATAAGGCAGGAAATCTAATGATCTGTTAAAGTAAAGTTTGAGTTGCTACAAGGCAGAAAATGAATGATGACATTTTACAATGCTATAAATCTAATGATCTACACTTCTTAGAAGGCAGACCTTTTACAAGGCAGTAAATCGAATGATCTCGACATGTTAAAAGGTAGTAAAATCAAATGAACTTGATCTGTTATAAGGCAGTAAAACTAATGATCTTGACAAGGCATAAGGCAGTAAAAGTCATGATGACCCGTTAAAAGGCAGTAAATATAATTATTTTTACCTGCAAATCATATCTACTTCCTTTTACAAGTCAGTAAATCTAACGATCTTCACCTGTCATAAACCAGCAAACCAGTTGTTATAAGGCAGTAAATATTATAACAACGATGTTGATAAGGGAGTAAATTATAACGTTACAAGGCAGCAAATCTAATGATCGTGAAGTGCTTAAAGATCTTTGCAGGTTTTAAGGAAGTAAATCTAATAATCTTGATCTATTAGGCAGTAATTCTAATAATTTGATGTTAAGAAACAATAAATCTATTAGTCTAATAATTTATTGATCAATCTCTGATGAGGTAGTAACCCAAATCTAATGATTTTGACTTGTTTAAGGCATTAAATCTAATGATCAAATGATCAGAATCTGTTACATAACAGTAAATCTAATGATCTAATAAATAAAATGATCTTGACATGTTATGAGACAGTAAATGAGACAGTTATCTGACATGTTAAAATCCAGTAAATCTAATGATCTTGACCCACTATAACGAGGTAAATCTAATGATGATAAGCTTTTATAAGGCAGTAAATCCAATGATCGTGACCGGTTAGAAAACAGCAAATCTAATGATCTTGACCTGTTTTTAACAGGTCAAGATCATTAGATTTGCTGTTTTCTAACCGGTCACGATCATTGGATTTACTGCTTTATAACAGCTTATCATCATTAGGTAAATCTAATGATCTTGACTTGTTATAAGATCTAATGATCTTAGTAAATATAATGATCTTAATCTGTTACAATCTAAGGTGGTAAATCTAATGATCTTGACCTTTTATGTCTATACAGCAGTAAATCTAATGATATTTACCTGTTATAAGGCAGTAAATCTAATGATCTTGACCTGTCATACAGAGGTAAATCTAATTATCTTCATGTGTTATAAGGCGGTATCTTGACAGTAAATCTAATGATCTTGACCTATAACAAGGCAGTCAATCTTGACCTGTTATAAACTGTAAATCTAATGATATTGACCTCTTATAAGGGATCTGTTATAAGACAATAAATCTAATGATCTTGACCTCATATAAAGCAGTAAATAATGGTTTACTTGTTATAAGGCAGTTATAACAGGTCTTGATCTGTTAAATGCCAGTAACTCTAATGATGTTGACCTGTTGTAACGCAGCAAATCTAATGATGACCTTTTATAAGGTATTAAATCTAATTTTCTTGGCCTGTTCCAAGGTAGTAATTCTAATGATCATGACCTGTTATAAGGAAGAAAATCTAATGCTATAAAGCAGAAAATGAATGATCTTGACCTTTTAGAGTGCTGTAAATCTAATGATCTAAGGATCTTGACCTGTTATACAGAGGTAAATCTAATGACCTAATCTAATGATCCTGACCATTTATAATGCAAAAAGTCTATTGATTGAGGCCTTTTAAAAGGTAGTAAATCGAATGATCTATACATGTTAAAAGGTAGCAAAATCTAATGAACAGTAAATCTAATGATCTTGACAGGGCATAAGGTAGTAAATGTCATGTGACTCGTTAAAAGGCAGTAAATATAATCATTTTTGTCATGACATGTTCTAAGGCAATAAATCTAATGATCTTAACCTGGTATAAGGCAGTAAATCTTGTTGTAGATCATTAGATATCTACTTCCTTTTCCAAGTCAGTAAATGTTATAAACCAGCAAATCTAATAATCTTGAGGCAGTAAATTTTATAACAATGATGTTGATAAGGGAGTAAATCATGTTACTGGTAATGATCTGTTATGAAGTAGTAAATCCAGTGATCTTGACTTAATGATCTTTACAGGTTTTAATTTGAACTGTTATGAAACAATAAATCTAATAATCTAATAATTTATTGATCTTGATCTCTGATAAGGCAGTAAACCAAATGATCTTGACCTGTTATAAGGCATTAAATCTAATGATCAAATGATAATAACAGTAAATCTAATGATCTAATGAATATAATGATCTTGACATGATATGAGACAGTAGATTTAATGATCTGACCTGTTAAAATCCAGTAAATCTAATGATCTTGATCTTGATCACGAAGTAAATCTAATGATTGTGACTAGTCAGAAAACAGCAAATCTAATTATTTTGACCTGTTAAAAAGCGGTAAATCTAATGATCGTGACTTGTTGTAAGGCAGGAAATCTAATGATCTTGACCTATTATCAGGCAGTAAATCTAATTATCATAACCTGTTACAAGACAATAAATGTAATAATCTTGACTTCCTTACGTCAGTAATTATGAAAGGTAAATCTAAGGTAGTAGTAAATCTAAGGTAGTAAATATAATGATCTTGATCTGTTACAAGGCAGTAAAGTTTATACAGCAGTAAATCTAATGATCTTGACAGTAAATCTAATGATCTTGACCTGTTACAAGGCAGTCAATCTTGACCGGTTATAAGACAATAAATCTCATGATCTTGACCTATTATAAAGCAGTAAATGATTGTGATAAGGCAGTAAATCTAATAATATTGACCTATTATAAGGCAGTTAAGATCCGTTAAATGCCAGTAACTCTAATGATGTTGACCTGTTATAAAGCAGTAAATCTAATGACCTTTTATAAGGAAGTAAATCTAATTATCTTGACCTGTTCCAAGGTAGTAAATCTATTGATCATGACCAGGCAGTAGTAAAGAAGTAAAGCTTGAGTTGCTATAGGGCAATCTTGACTTTTTAGAATGCTGTAAATTTAATGATCTTGACATTATAAAAGGTAGTAAAATTTAATGAACTTGATCAGTTATAAGGCAGTAAATCTAATGATCCTGACAGGCCATAAGACAGTAAATTTCATGATGACCGTTAAAAGGCAGTAAATATAATTATTTTTACTTGTTATATGTTCTAAGGAAATAAATCTAATGATAACCTAAGGCAGTATATCTTATGATCTTGACCTATAGATCATTAGATATCTACTTCCTTTTATGTCAGTTGTTATAAGGCAGTAAATATTATAACAATGATGTTGATAAGGGAGTAAATCATAGCATTTAACAAGTCAGCAAATCTAATGATCTTGATTTGCTTGATCTTCACAGGTTTTAAGGAAGTATGACCTGTTATGAAACAACAAATCTAATAATCTAATAAGGGCGGCAAATCTAATGATCTAATAAATATAATGATCTTGACATGTTATGACCTGTTAAAATCCAGTAAATCTAATGATCTTGACTTGCTATCACGAAGTAAATTTAATGATATTCAGCTGTAAATCTAATGATCGAGACCGGTTAGGAAACAGCCAATCTCGTGATTTTGACCTGTTAAAAAGCGGTAAACCTAATGATCTTGACCTATTATCAGGCAGGAAATCTAATGATCTTGACCTGTTACAAGGCAGTTTACGTCAGTAAATCTAAGGTAGTAAATATAATGATCTTGAACTGTCATCTAATGATGACCTTTTATAAGTTTATACAGCAGTAAATCTAATGATATTCACCTATTATAAGGCAGTAAATCTAATGATCTTGACCTGTTACAAGGCAGTCAATCTTGAATGATCTTGACCTCTTATAAAGCAGTAAATGATGTCTACTTATGATAAGGCAGTAAATCTAATAATATTGACCTGTTATAAGGCAGTAAATGTAATTATCTTGACCTGTTAAATGCCAGTAACTTTAATGATGTTGACCTGTTATAACGCAGTAAATCTAATGATGACCTTTTATAAGGAAGTAAATCTAATTATCTTGACCTGTTCCAAGGTAGTAATCTTAGATCTAATGATCTGTTACAAAGTAACTATAGTTGAGTTGCTATAGGGCAGAAAATAGAATGATCTTGACTTTTTAGAATGCTGTAAATTTAATGAGCGTCACTTCTTACAAGGCAGAAAATCTAAGGTAAATCTAATGACCTAATCTAATGATCCTGACCTTTTATAATGCAAAAAGTCTAATGATTCAAACCTTTTACAAGATCGAATGATCTTGACATTATAAAATGTAGTAAAATTTAATGAACTTGATCAGTTATGAGGCAGTAAATCTAATGATCTTCACAGGGCATAAGACAGTAAATTTCATGATGACCGTTAAAAGGCAGTAAATATAATTATTTTTACTTGTTATGATATTTTCTAAGGAAATAAATCTAATGATCCTAAGGCAGCATATCTTATGATCTTGACCTATAGATCATTAGATATCTACTTTCTTTTATGTCAGTAAATCTAAAGATCTTCACATGTTGTTACAAGGCAGTAAATATTATAACAATGATGTTGATAAGGGAATAAATCATAACATTTTACAAGGCAGCAAATCTAATGATCTTGATTTGCTTGATGATCTTTACAGGTAAATCTAATAATTTGATGTTACGAAACAACAAATCTAATAATCTAATAATTTATTGATCTTGATCTCTGATAAGGTAGTAAACCAAATGATGACCATTTTAAGGCATTAAATCTAATGATCAAATGATCCTAACCTGTTACATAACAGTAAATCTAATGATCTAATAAATATAATGATTTTGACATGTTATGAGACAGTAAATTTAATGATCTGACCTGTTAAAATCCAGTAAATCTAATAATCTTGATTTGCTACCACAAAGTAAATTTAATGATCTTCAGCTGTTAATTTAATGATGGTGACCGGTTAGAAAACAGCAAATCTAGTGATTTTGACCTGTTAAAAAGCGGTAAATCTAATAATCATAACCTGTTACAAAGCAGTAAATGCAATAATCTTGACTTGATTACGTCAGTAAATCTAAGGTAGTAAATATAATGATCTTGGTCTGTTACAAGGTGGTAAACTTTTATAAGTTTATTCAGTAGTAAATGATTCTGACCTGTTACAAGGCAGTCAATCTTGACCGGTTATAAGACAATAAATCTAATGATCTTGACCTCTTATAAAGCAGTAAATGATGATGTTTACTGGTGATAAGGTAGTAAATCTAATAATATTGACCTGTTATAAGGCAGTAAATGTAATTATCTTGGCCTGTTAAGTGCCATTAACTAATGATGTTGATCTGTTATAACGCAGTAAATCTAATGATGACCTTTTATAAGGAAGTAAATCTAATTATCTTGACCTGTTCCAAGGTAGTAAATCTAATGATCTGTTACTAGTTTGTAAAGCTTAAGTTGCTATAGGGCAGAAAATGAATGATCTTGACCTTTTAAAATGCTGTAAATCTAATGATCTTCACTTCTTACAAGGCAGAAAATCTAAGGATCTTGACCTGTTATACAGAGGTAAATCTAATGACCTAATCTAATGATCCTGACCTTTTATAATCCAAAGATTCTAATGATTCAGATCTTTTACAAGGCAGTAAATCGAATGATCTTGACATGTTAAAAGGTAGTAAAATCTAATGAACTTGATCTGTTATAAGGCAGTAAATCGAGTGATCTTGACCTGTTATAAGGCACCAATCTTTGATTTGTTAAAAGTCAATAAAACAGTAAATTTATTGATTGAAACGTGTTACAAAGCAGCAAATTTTGAAGTGTAATTCAGTAAATCTCACGATCTTTACAGGGTATTGGACATGGCTATAAATCTAATGTTCACCTTTTATAAAACAGTAAATAACATGCTATAAGGCAATAGATCTAATGCTCTTCACCTGTTATAAGGCAGTAAATCTTATGATCAACTGTTACGAGGCAGTAAATCTAATCTTATAGGACAACAAATTTAATGATCTTGAGTTACAATCAGGTGTTACACTCCAATCTAATGATATTGACCTGTTATAAACTCGTAAATATAATAATCTTAACAGGTTTTAAGGCGGTAAATCTAATGATATTAACCTGTTAGAAGCCAGCAAATAGAATTTAAGGCAGTAAATCTAATGAATTTCAGCTAATATGATCTTATAATATGATCTTATATATGATCTGATGATCTTGACATGGTAAAAGGCAGTTAAATCTAATGATCTTGACCTCCTTATAGGCGGTAAATCTAGCAAATATAGTGATTTTGACCTGTAGATCATTAGACATGTACTTCCTTGCCTGTTACAAGGCAATAAATCTAAAGATCTTGAGCTCTTTCTTATAAGGCAGCAAATCTACCTATTCCAAGGTAGTAAATCTAACGATCTGTAATAAGGAGCTGTTATATGACAGTATATCTAATGATGACCTATTTTAAGGCAGTAAATCTAATGATCATAACTTGTTACAAGAAAGGAAATCTAATGATCTTGACTTCCTCAAGGCAATAAATTTTGACAGGTTACAAGGCAGTAAATTTAATTATCTCGACCTCTTATGAGGCAGTAAATCTGACCTTCAGCTGTTATAGGAAGTAAATCTAATGATCTTCACCTGTTATAAGGCAGTAAATCTAACGATCTTGAAATGATCTTCAGTTGTTGTAAGGTAGTAAATAACAAGGCAATAATCTAATGTCCTTGACAGGTTATAAAGTAAATTTAATTATCTTTCCCTCCTAGTACGTAATGAATCTAATGATCTTGACAGGGCATTAGGCAGTAAATGTAATGACCTTGACCCGTTAAAAGGCAGTAAATATAATTATCTTGACCTCTCATGAGGCATTGTCTTGACATTTTATAAGGCAATAAATTTAATTAACCTCTTATAAGGCAGTAAATCTGTAGATCATTAGACATCTACTTCCTTATAAAGAAGTTTATCTAATGATCTTTACCTGTTACAAGGAAGTAAATCTAAAGATCTTGAGCTCTTATCAGGCAGAAAATCTAATTATCTTCACCTGTTATAACCAGCAAATCTATTGATCTTGAGTTGTTATAGGGCAGTAAATCTTATAGCAATGATGTTAAATCTTATAACAATGATCATAACATTTTACAGTGCAGCAAATCTAATGATCAGGACCTGTTATAAAGTAGTAAATCTAATGATCTTGACTTATTTAATGACCTTTACAGCTTTTAAGGCAGTAAATCTAATAATCTTGACCTGTTATAAGGCAGTAAATTTGATAATCTTGACCTGCTATTAGGTAGTAAATTTAATAATTTGACCTCTTATAAAACAATAAATCTAATTTAATAATTTATTGATCTGACCTGTTAAAATGCAGTAAATCTAATGATCTTGACCTGTTACACACAGGTAAATCCAATTATCTTCATCTGTTATAAGGCGGTAAATCTAATGATCTTGACAGTAAATCTAATGATCTTGATTTTAATGATTTTAACCAGTTATAGGATAGTAAATCTAATGATCTTGACCCGCTATAAGGCAGTCAATCTTGACTTTTTACAAGGCTGTAATTCTAATGATCATCAGTAAATCTACTGATGACCTCTTATAACCTGTTATAACCTGTTATGACCTGTTACAAGGCAAGTAAAATCTTGCTGTTACGAGAAATAAATCTAATGATCTTGACCTCTTATAAAGCAGTAAATCTGATGACATTCACTTATGATAATGGAGTAAATATTGACCTGTTAAAGGGGAGATGATGTTGACCTGTTAAAAGGCTGTAAACCTTGACATTTATAAGGCAGTGAATCTTGACGTTATAAAGCGGAAGCGGTAAATCTAATGATGTAAATCTTGACCTGTTAAAAGGCTGTTAAAAGGCTGTAAACCTTGACCTTTTATAAGGCAGTAAATCTTGACGTGTTATAAAGCTTTCAATCTAATGATATTGACCATTAATAAGGGAGTAAATCTAATGATCTTGACCTGTTATAACAGGTAAATCTTGGCCTCTTATAAGACATATAAATCTAATGATCTTGGCCTGAAATAACGCAGTAAATCTAATGATCTCGACTTTTATAAGGAAGTAAATCTAATTATCGTTAAAGGGCAGTAAATGATGCAGTAAATCTAATGATCTTGAGTAACGGCAGTATAACCCGTTACAAGGAAGTAAATCTAATGACCTTGACTTTTGACCTGTCAAAATGATCACTTGTTACAAGACAATAAATCTAATGATCTTGACCTGTTATATAATGATGTTGACCTGTAATAACGCAGTAAATCTGATGATCTTAACTTTTATAGGGAAGTAAATCTAATTATCTTCACCTGTTAAAAGATGAAGATATTGACGTGTTATAGTGATCATAAACTGTTACAAGGCAAGTAAATCCAATGATCTTCACCTGTTATAAGGCGAGAAATCTAATGATCTTAAAATATTATAAAGCAGTAAATCTAATGATCTTGACCTGTTACAAAATAGGTTGGCTTGAGTTGTTGTCAGAAAATCTAATGATCGAATGATGACCTTTTACAATTGCTGTAAATCTAATGATCTTGACCTGGCAGAAAATCTAATGATCTTGACCGGTAGTAAATTTAATGATCTTGACCTTTTATAATGTAGAACATCTAATGATTTTGGCCTGTTATGAGGCAGTGAATCTAATAATCTTTAGTTCTTATAAGGCAAGAAACCAGTAGATCTTCACCAGTTATATGGCAGTAAGTCATTTGATCTTGAGTTGTTATACGGCAGTAAATCTTGAGTTTTTAAATTATCTAATGATCTTCACCTGTCCAGAGGCAAAATCTAATGATTATAAACAGTTACAAGGCAGTATATCTAATGATTTTCTCCTGTTATAGGCAGTATATCTTATGATCTTGACCTGTTTTAAGGCAGTAAATCTAAGTAACCTGTTATTAGCCGGTAGATCTAATGAATTTGACGTCATAAATGACCTTGAGCTTGACCTGTTATAAGGTTGTAAATCTAATGAGCTTCACCTGTTATAAGGCCTGATCGTTGTAACGATCTTGACCTGTTACAACGAAGTAAATTTAATGATCTTTACCTTTAAATCTAATGATCTAGACCTGTTATAAGGCGGTAAATTCTAATGATCTCTAGTTGATATGAGGTGGTAAATCTGATGATTTTGACCTGTTATAACCTGATCTTGACGTGTTATAAGGCAGGAAATCTAATAATCTTGACCTCTTATAACGCAGTAAATCTAATGATATCACCATCTTACAAAGTAGTAAATCTATTGATTATAAACTGCTACAAGACAGCAAATCTACTGATCTTGATAGGGTATAATGACGACCTTTAATGAACTTCACAGGAAATAATGTTGACAGACATCTAATGCCTATTACAAGGCAGTAAATATAATGATGACCTGTTACAAGGCAGTAAATATATTGATATTCACCTTTTCTAAACAGTAAATCTAATGATATTGAGCTGTTATAAGGCATTAAATCGAGTGATGACCTATTAAAAGGCCTGTTATAAGATACCAATCTAATGACTTTGATCTGTTAAAAAGCAGTATATTTAATGATAACCTGTTACAAGGTTAATGAACTGTTAAAAGTTGATTGAAATTTTTTACGTCAGCAAATCAAATGATTTGGGTATAAGACCCGTTACATGGCAGTAAATCTAATCATCTTGATCTGTTATAAAGCAGAAAACCTAATGATCTTGATCTAATTATCTTTACTTGTTGATAAGGGAGTAAATCTAATAATCTTGACCTGTTAAACAGCAGTAACTAATGACGAGGAAGTAAATCTAATGAGGCAGTGAATCTAATGATCTTGACCTGTTACAAAGTAGTAAAGCTAATGATCTTGAATTGTTATAAGGCAGAAAATCTAATGATCTTGACCTGTCAAAGGCATTGATAAATTCAATGCCTTTGACAGGTCAAGGTCATTAGATTTTGACCTATTACAATCTTATAAATCTCACGATCTTGGCCTGTTATAAAGTAGTAAATCTAATAATTTTGACCTGTCATGAATCTAATGATCTTGACCTGTTATAAGGGAATAGAGGTAAATAAAGTGTGTAAGACAAGGGAACAAATGGTGTGGGAAGGAGATGGAGTGATTATTTTGAAGGTTTGTTGAATGTGTTTGATGATAGAGTGCTTTGGTTTAGGTGGTGTGCAAAGTGAGAGGATCATGGAGAATGATTTAGTAAACACAAAAGAGGCAGTAAAAGCTTTGCTTTGCTGACAAGGCAGCGGGTTTGGATGGTATTGCAGTGGAATTTATTTAAAAAGGGGTTGACTGTATTGTTGACTGGTTGCTAAGGTTATGTAATGTATATATGACTCATGGTGAGGTTCCTGAGGTTTGGAGGAATGCTTGCATAGTGCCATTGTACAAAAGCAAAGGGGATAAAAGTGAGCATTACAGGGAAATTATATGGGAGGGTATTGATTGAGAGGGTGAAGGCATGTACAGAGCATCAGCCTGGGGAAGAGCAGTGTGGTTTCAGAAGTGGTAGAGGATGTGTGGATCAGGTGTTTGCTTTGAAGAATGAGAGAAATACTTAGAAAAACAAATGGATTTGTATATAGCATTTATGGATCTGGAGAAGGCATATGATAGAGTTGATAGAGATACTCTTTGGAAAGCATTAAGAATATATGGCATGAAGGCAAGTTGTTAAAGCAGTGAAAAGTTTTTATCGAGGATGTAAGGCATGTGTACGAGTAGGAAGAGAGGAAAGTGGTTCCTAGTGACAGTTGGTTTACGGCAGGGCTGTTTAATTTGTTTATGGATGGGGTTGTTAGTGAGGTGAATAGAGTTTTCGAAAGAAGGGCAAGTATGCAGAGAGGGCTTGGGAAGTGAGTCAGTTGTTGTTCGCACTAGTAGCTGATTCGGGTGAGAAACTGCAGAAGCTGGTGACTGAGGTAGGTAAAGTGTGTGAAAGAAGAAAGCTGAGAGTAAATGTGAATAAGAGCAATTTGAATGGAGAAAAACTGGAGGAAGCGAAGTGTTTTAGATATCTGGGAGTGAATTTGGCAGTAGATGAAACCATGGAAGCGGAAGTGAATCATCGGGTGGGGAGGGGGCAAAAGTTCTGGGAGCGTTGAAAAATATATGGAAGTCTTGGAAAACAAAAATGGGTATATTTGAAGGAATAGTGGTTCCAACAATGTTTTAGAATTGGGAGGCGTGGGCTATAACGTTGTGCGGAGGAGAGTGGATGTGCTGGATGTTTGAGGACAATATGTGGTGTGAGGTGATTTGATCGAGTAAGTAAGGAAAGGTAAGTGAGATGTGTGGTAATAAAACGAGTGTGGTTGAGAGAGCAGAAGTGTTTTGAAATGGTTTGTTCACATGGAGAGAATGAGTGAGGAAAGAGGTGGAGGGAACGAGAAGTGGGAGACCAAATTGGAGGTGGAAAGATGGAGCAAAAAAGATTCTGAGTGATTGGGGCCTAAACATGCAGGCGTACAAGGAATAGAGTGAATTGGAACGATATGGTATACTGGGGTCGATGTGCTGTTAGTGAATTGAACCAGGGCATGTGAAGCGTCTGGGGAGTTTTGTGAGGCCTGGATGTGGAAAAGGAGCTGTGGTTTCGGTGCATTATACATGACAGCTAGAGACTGTCATGTAGGGGAGGGAGTGAACAATTGTGGGAGTGACGGAGAAGTTTGGAAGGAGACAGTGTTATCTTGGAGAGCAAAAATGGGCATGTTTGCCCATGATTGCATGGAGGAGAGTATTGGAAATGAAATGTGCAATGGTTTGATCGAGTAGGTAATGTATGGAACTGAAAGAGAGTGGTTGAGAGCACAGATGAGGGTGTTTTGAAATGGAGAAAATGAGTGAGAAAAGATTGACAAAGAGGTGGAAGGAACAAGAAGCAATGGTTTGATCGAGTAGGTAATGTATGGAACTGAAAGAGAGTGGTTGAGAGCACAGAAGAGGGTGTTTTGAAATGGAGAAAATGAGTGAGAAAAGATTGACAAAGAGGTGGAAGGAACAAGAAGCGGGAGACCAAATTGGAGGTGGAAGGATAGAGTGAAAAAGATTTTGAGTAACCAGGGTCTGAACATACAGGAGAGTGAGAGATGTGCAAGGAATGGAGTGAATTGGAACAATGTGAAGTGTGAGGTAAACCATGGAAAGGTTTGTGGGGCCTGGAGCTTTGGTTTCAGTGCAAATGTGGCCTTTTTTTTTTCTGTTTTCCTGGTGCTAATTCCCTAAAGCAAGGGGTAGCGGTGCTGTTTCCTGTGGGTCGAGATAATGCCAGGAGTGGATGAAGGCAAGCAAGTATATATATGTATATGTATGCATATATGCATATGTCTTATGCACTTTATTTACCTCCTTTCATAACATCCTTAAATTTGATGACCCCAACTCTCACCCCAAATCTTATTTGGCTTCTTTTTCACCTCTTGCACCTTTCTCTTGACCTCTTGCCTCTTTCTTTTATACATCTCCTAGTCATTTGCACTATTTCCCTGCAAAATTCATCCAAATGCCTCTCTTTTGTCTTTCACTTACTTCATCCCACCACTCACCACCCTTTCTAATCTGCCCACCTCCCACCTTTCTCATGTCACGGCATCTTTTGCACAAGCCATCACTGCTTCCCTAAATACGTCCCATTCGTCCCCCACTCCCTTAAGTCATTTGCTCTCCTTTCCAAGCTCACTTACTCTCACCACTCTCTTCACCCCAACATTCTCTCTTCTTTTCTAAAGACCTCAACGTATCTTCACCTTTGCCTCCACAAAGTCATCCCTCCACTTGCACCTCTCAGCACATTAACAGCCAAAAGTCTCTCTTTCATTTGCCTATCCATGTAATCCAATAACGCTCTCTGGCCATCTCTCCTACTTACATATGTATACTTATGTATATCTCTTTTAAAACCAGATATTCCAATCACTAGTCATTTCAGCACACAGATTTACAAGCATTTCACCATCTATACCCTCAACTGCCACATTACTCACCCTTGTATTCAAATCACCCATCACTATAACCCAGTCTCATGCATCAAAGCTGCTGACATACTCAGCTGCTCCCAAAACACTTGCCTCTCATGATCTTTCTTCTCATGGCCGGGTAGAGGCAAAAGGGGAAAGCTAAAATGGGTGTGTTTGAAGGAATAGTGGTTCCAACAATGTTGTATGGTTGTGAGGCATGAGCGATAGACAGGGTTGTTCGGAGGAGGGTAGATGTGTTGGAAATGAGATGTTTTAGGACAATATGTGTTGTGAGGTGTTTTGATAAAATAAGTAATGAAAGGGTAAGAGAGATGTGTGGTAATAAAAAGTGTGGTTGAGAGAGCAGAAGGTGTATTGAAATGGTTTGGTCACATGGAGAGAATGAGTGAGGAAAGATTGACAAAGATGATATATGTGTCAGAGGTGGAGAGAATGAGGAGTAGTGAAAGACCAAATTGGAGGTGGAAGGATGGAGTGGAAAAGATTTTGAGCGATCAGGGCCTGAACATACTGAAGGGGGAAAGGCGTGCAAAGAATAAAGTAAATTGGGATGATGTGGTATACGGGGGTCGACGTGCTGTCAATGGATTGAACCAGGCTATGTGAAGTGTCTAAGGTAAATCATGGAAAGTTAGAGACTGTGTGAATGAATGAGGCCTTTGATGTCTTTTCCTCGCACTACCTCGCGCGTGTGCGGGGAGAGGGGGTGCCATTTCACGTGCGGCGGGGTGGCGACAGGAATGGCTGAGTGCAGCAAGTATGAATATCTACATATGTATATATGTATTTGTGTATGTATATGTATGTATACATTGAAATGTATAGGTATATGTGTTTGGGTGGACGTGTATGTATATACATGTGTATGTGGATGGGTTGGGCCATTTTTTCGTCTGTTTCTTTGTGCAACCTCGCTAATGTGCGAGACTGAAAAAATATAATACAATAAATAAATTATTTATATTTTACTTGATTGTCGTCTCTTGCGTCAGCAAAGTAGCACCAGGAAAGAGACGAAGAATGGCCCATCCACTCCTATACATATATATATATATATATATATATATATATATATATATATATATATATATATATATATATATAAACGCACACATATACACATACATATCAACATATGCTTTGTAGTTTTTTTTAGAAACTTGAGAGAATGTTGGGAGAAGAGAGTGGTGAGCTTGGAAAGGAGACTTGTGTGAGGAACAGGAGAGATTGAGTGTAGAATGGAAAAAGATGAGAGCAAATGATATAAGGGGAGTTGGAGAGGAATGGGATGTATTTAGAGAAGCCGAGATAGCTTTCACAAAAGATGCATTTGGCATGAGAAAGGTGGGAGATGGGCAGATTAGAAAGGGTAGTGAGTGGTGGGATGAAGAAGTAAGGTTGTTAGTGGAAGAAAAGAGAGAGGCGTTTGGATGATTTTTGCAGGGAAGTAGTGCAAATGACTGGGAGATGTATAAAGGAAAGTGGTAGGAGGTCAAGAGAATAGGGCAAAAGGTGAAAAAGAGGGCAAATGATGGTTGGTGTTAGAGAGTATCATTAGATTTTAGTGAGAATAAAAAGATGTTTTAGGAGGTAAATAAAGTGCGTAAGACAAAAGAACAAGTGGGGAGGTAATAACAAGTAGTGATGAAGTATTTTGAATGTTTGTGAATGTGTTTGATGATAATGACAAATATAGGGTCTGGGTGGTGTGCGAAGTGAGAGGGTCTGGGAGAATGGCTTGGTAAACAGAGATGATGAAAGCCGGCAAGGCGGTGGGTTTGGGCAGTATTGCAGTTGAATTTATTAAAAAGGAGTTGACTGTGTTGTTGACTGGTTGGTAAGGATATTCAGTGTATGTATGGATCATGGTGAAGTGCCTGAGGATTGGCAGAATGCATGCAAAGTGCCATCGTACAAAGGCATAGGGGATAAAGGTGAGTGCTCAAATTACAGAGGCATAAGTTTGTTAAATATTCCATGGAAATCATATGGGAGGGTATTGACAGAGGGTAAAGGCATGTACAGAGCATCAGAGTGGAGAAGAGCAGTGTTGTTTCAGAAGTGGAAGAGGATGTGTGGATCAGGTGTTTGCTTTGAAGAATGTATGTGAGAAATACTAAGAAAAACAGATGGATTTGTTTTTAGCATTTATGGATCTGGAAAAGGCATATGATAGGCATGTGATTGAGATACTTTGTGGAAGGTTTTAAGAGTATATGGTGTGGGAGGTAAGTTGCTGAAAGCAGTCAAAAGGTTTTACCAAGAATGTAAAGCATGTGTGCAAGGAGGAAGAGAGGAAAGTGATTGGCTTCCAGTGAATGTCAGTTTGCAGCAGGGGTTTAATTTGTTTATGGATGGGGTGGTTAGGTAGGTGAATGCAAGAGTTTTGGAGAGAGGGGCAGGTATGCAGTCTGTTGGGGATGAGAGAGCTTGGGAAGTGAATTAGTTGTAGTTCGCTGATGATACAGCACTGGCAGCTGATTTGGGTGAGAAACTGCTGAGGTTGGTGACTGAGTTTGGTAAAGTGTGCGAAAGGAGAAAGGTGAGAGGAAATGTGAATAAGAGGAAGGTTATTGGGTTCAGTTGAGGGGCAAGTTAATTGGGAGGTATATTTGAATGGAGAAAAACTGGATATCTGGGTGTGGACTTGGCAGCGGATGGAACCATGGAAGTGGAAGTGGGTCCTGGGTTGGGGAGGAGGCAAAGGTTCTGGGAGTGTTGAAGAATGTGTGGAAGGTAAGACCGTTATCTCTGAGGAAAAATGGGTAGGTTTGAAGGAATAGTGATTGCGAGGCATAGGACTGTACGGAGGAGGGCGGATAAGTTTGAAAAAAATGTTTCAGGACAATATGTGGTGGGAGGTGGTTTGATCGAATAAGTAAGGAAAGGGTAAGAGGGATGTGTGGTAATAAAATAAGTGTGGTTGAGAGAGCAGAAGAGGGTGTGTTGAAATGGTTTGGACACAATGAGTGAGGAAAGATTGACAATGATACATGTGTCAGAGATGGAGGGAACCAGGAGAAGCAGGAGACTAAATTGAAGGTGGAAGGGTAGAGTGAAAAAGATTTTGAGCGACTGGGGCCTGAACATACAAGAGGGTGAAAGGTGTGCAAGGAATAGAGTGAATTGGAACAATGTGGTATACCGGGGTGGACATGCTGTCAATGAATTGAACCAGGGCATGTGAAGCATCTAGGGTAAACCATGGAAAGACCTCTGGGACCTGGATGTGAAAAGGGAGCTGTGGTTTCAATTCAAAACACATGACACACTGAGTGTGAATGAATGTGGCCTTTTTGTCTTTTCTGGTGTTACCTTACTGTATGGCGGGATTGCAGTGGGAATGGATGGATATGTACATGTATGATATGTACATGTGTATACATGTATATCTGCGTATGAATATGTATGCATACGTATGTATGTATATGTGCGTGTATGGGCATTTATATATATATATATATATATATATATATATATATATATATATATATATATATATATATATATATATATATTTTTTATACTATTCGCTATTTCCCGCGATAGCGAGGTAGCGTTAAGAACAGAGGACTGGGCCTTTGAGGGAATATCCTCACCTGGACCTCTTCTCTGTTCCTTCTTTTTATATATATATATATATATATATATATTTTTTTTTTTTTTTTTTTTTCATACTATTCGCTATTTCCCGCGATAGCGAGGTAGCGTTAAGAACAGAGGACTGGGCCTTTGAGGGAATATCCTCACCTGGACCTCTTCTCTGTTCCTTCTTTTGGAAAAAAAAAAAAAAAAAAAAAAAAAAAAAAAAAAACAATTAAGCAATTAAGTATGATAAATAAATCAACATAATCACATATACATACATATACACAGATATATATACCTTTATACACATGTAGATATTCATGCTTGCCTTCATCCATTTCTGGCGCTACCCTGCCCCACAGGAAACAGCATCGCTACCCCCTGCTTCAGTAAGGTAGCACCAGGAAACAAACAAAAAAGTCCACATTCATTCACAGTCTCTAGCTGTCATGTGAAATGTACTGAAACTACAGTTCTCTATCCACATCCAAGCCCCCCAGACCTTTCCATGGTTACCCTAGATGTTTCACATGCCGTGGTTCAGTCCATTGATAGCATGTCAACCCCAGTATACCACATCGTTCCAATTCACTCCATTCCTTGCTCTCCTTTTGCTCTTCTGCATGTTCAGGCCCCGATCTCTCAAAATCTTTTTCATTTCATCCTTCCACCTCCAATATGATCTCCGGCTTCTCTTTGTTCCCTGTACCTCTGACACATATATCCTCTTTACACACATTCTTCATCACTCCCAGAACCTTCGCTCCCTCCCCTACTGTATGACTCACTTCCACTTCCATGGTTCTATTAGCTGCTAAGTCTACTTCCCTGAACCCTCCTGAACCTAATAAACTGCTCTTATTCACATTTACTTTCAACTTTCTCCTTTTGCACACTTTTCCAAACTTAGTCACCAACTTCTGCAGTTTCTCATTCCAATCAGCCACCAGTACTGTATCATCGGCAAAAAACAACTAATGCAATTCCCAGGCACTTTCATCCTAAACACACTGCATACTCACCCCTTTCTCCAAAACTCTTGCATTTACCTTCCTAACCACCCCATCCATAAACAAATTAAACAACCCAGTATATGAAGGTACATCACACACTCTGCCGAAGACCAACCTTCACTGGGAACCAATCACTCCCCTCTCTTCCTACTACCTGAACATGCCTTACACCATTAATAAAACTTCACTGCTAGCAGCTTACTTCCCACACCATATACTTTTGAGACCTTCCACAAAGCATCTTTATCCATCCTGTCATATGCCTTCTCTAGGTCCATGACTGCCACATGCAAAACCATCTGTTTCTCTTAAGTATTTCTTACACATTCTTCAAAGCAAACACCTGATCCACACATCCTTTACCACTTCTGAAACTATACACCTCCTCCCCATTCTGATGCTCTGTACATGTCTTCACCCTCTCCATCAATACCCTCCCATACAATTTGCCGGGAATAAACAACAAAGTTATCCATCTGTAGTTTGAACACTCATCATCAACATGATCCATACATACATTGAGCATCCTTACCAACCAATCAACAACACAGTCACCCACTTTCTTAATAAATTCAATTGCAATACTATCCAATCCTGCCACCTTGTCGGATTTCATCTTCCGCAAGGCTTTCACCACCTCTCCACCCCGACCAAAATACCCTACGTCTGCCACTCTTATCGAACAAATTCAACATACCTTCAAAATACTCAATTCATCTCTTTACTTCATCACTGCCTGTATCATTTACCCCTTGCTCTCTTCACTGATGTTCCCATTTGTTCTCTCGACTCGACTCCTTCCAAAACATCTTTATATTCTCCCCAAAGTTTAATGATTCTCTTTCACCCCAACTCTCATTTGCACTCTTTTTCAACCCTTGCACCTTCCTTTTGGCCTCCTGCCACTTTATTCTATACATCTCCATCACTGGCACTCCTTCCTTGTAGGTATTGCCCAAATGCCTCTCTTTTCTCTTTCACTAATAACTTTACTTCATTCCACCACTCATTTCCCTTTCTGTGTGTTAATATGTATATGTATGTATATGTGCATGTGTAGGTGTTTATGTATATATTTGTGTATATGAGTGAATGGGCCATTTTTTTGTTTCCTTGCGCTACCTTGCTGACACAGGAAATGGAAATCAAGTATAATAGATGCAATGAATAATTTTTCATATTCACCATTTCCCACATTAACGAGGCAGCATTAAGAACAGAGGACTGAGCCTTAGAGGAAATATCCTCACTTGGCGAGGTAGCGCCAGGAAACAAAGAATGGCCCATCCACTCATATACACATATGTACACATAAATGCCCATACCTGCACATATACATACATATACATATGTAAATACATACACATACACAAACATTTACATATATACACATGTACATATTCATACTTTCTTGCCTTCATCCATTTCCACTGCTACCCCATCCCACTGGGAACAGCACCGCTTCAGCGAGGTAGCGCCAAGAAAACAGACAAAAAGGCCACTTACATTCACTTTCAGTTTCTAGCTGAAACCATCCGGGCCCCACAGACCTTTCCATCCTAGACATTTCGCATGCCCTGGTTCAGTCCATTGACACCACATCATTCTAATTCACTCTATTCCTTGCACGCCTCTCATCCTCCTGAATGTTCAGGCCCCGATCTCTCAAAATCTTTTTCACTCCATCTTTCCACCTCCAATATGATCTGCTTCCCCTTCTTCCCTCCACCTCTGACTATATATCCTCTTAGTCAACCTTTCCTCACTCATTCTCTCCATATGTCCAAACCATTTCAACACACCCTCTTCTGCTCTCTCATCTACACTCTTTTTATTTCCACACATCTCTCTTACCTTTTCATTACTTACTCGATCATACCACGTGACACCACATATTATCCTCAAACATTTCATTTCCAGCACATCCACCCTCCTTTGTACAACCCTATCTATAGCCTGTGCCTTACAACCATATAATATTGTTGGAACTGCTACAGGTACACCACCAATTTTCCAGCACTCTTGGTTCCAAAACCTTGCCAAATTAACCATTTTGCCGGACCTACCGCGGTCACGTAATAATAATTCAACAACACACCTCTAACCCACTAATTATAAATCTCCCATGTGTGTAAAGTATACCAAGGACTGTTAAAAATTTAAATTAAACCAATATTAAATGTAAATCAAATAAAGAAATACTTTATATACCTGCTCAGGACTGAGGTGCTCATCAGCTACGAGTTTCGCAGATTTGCATACCGCTTTTCTCTGCACTTTATTCATGGAAATTCCATGACGCTTCTTGAATCTTTGAATCCATCCTTTACTATAGGCACGGTCATGTTGTGATTTAAGTTCTTTATGGAACAACTTATCCTGGTTCATACCGTGCTACCTGACAAGTCCACTCCATCACTCCGACGCTGTCGAAACCATTCCATCATCACTCAATCATGCTCAGTACTCTTCCCATCTTTCATAGTTTTTCTAATCGTCATTTGCTTCTTGGAATTGCTGTTTGCATAGAATGGAAATTTGCTTCTATATATCATAAAGAGGTGATAGACCAATACTGTAAATGTCACACAGCTTATGCACCGAAATGCCCAAGGTCAATTTTTTCAACAGTTCTACTTTATCTTGGCTCGATATGGACTGCTGTTTACGTTTGACACCATGACTGACACTCATATATCTTAGAAGCCATAGCTTGGTTTAAATTTAAGCAAAATAAGCTGAGAATCTCACAGCATTGCAGTATCGCCACCAAGTACAGTGTAAAGAATGTAAACAAGTGCGCTGTACACACAACGCCATCTGTGGCCGCCCAGTAAACTACTTTGGTGGCCATGGTAATTTCAAGTTTCCTCGCGTAATTTTGTCCGGACTAAAGGAGACACCAAACCATCAGTTGCAGAAAAATCAGAGGTGTACCTGTATTCCTTCAAACATACCCATTTGTGCTCTCTGAGATAATGTTTTCTCCTTCCACACATTCTTCATTGCTTCCAAAACATTTACCCCCTCCCTCACCCTGACTCACTTTTGCTCCCATGGTTCCATTCGCTGCTATGTCCACTCCCAGATATGTAAACTCCTTCACTTTCTCCAATTATTCTCCATTCAAACTTATAATTCAGTTAGCTTGTTTCTCAAGCCTGCTGAATCTAATAACATTGCTCTTATTCACATTTACTCTTAAATTTCTCCTTTTGCACATTTTCCAAATTCAGTCACCTATATTCAGTTGAATGTGCTTGATGATAGAGTGGCAGAGGTAGGGTGTCTTGGTTGGGGTGGTGTGCGAAGTGAGAGGGTCAGGGAGAATGGCTTGGTTAAGAGGGAAGAGGTGGCGAAAGTCTTGCTGAAGTCCAGCAAGGCTGCGGGTTTGTATGATATTGCAGTTGAATTTATTAAGAAAGGGGGTGACCGTGTTGTTAATTAGTTGTTAAGGATATTCACTATGTATGGATCATGGTGAAGTGCCTGAGGATGTATAGTGCCATTGTACAGAGGCAAAGGGAATAAAGGTTCAAACTACATAAGCATAAGTTTGTTGAGTATTCCTGGCAAATTGTATGGGAGGGTATTGATTGAGAGGGTGAAGGTATGTACAGAACATCAGGTTGGGGAGAAGCAATGTGGTTTCAGAAGTGGTAGAGGATGTATGGATCAGGTTTTTGCTTTGAAGAATGTGTGTGAGAAATTCTTAGAAAACAGATGGATTTGTATGTGCCATTTATGGATCTGGAGAAGGCATATGATAGGGTTGATAGAGATGCTTTGTGGAAGGCCATAAGAGAATATGGTGTGGGAGGTAAGCTGCTAGAAGCAGTGAAATGTTTTTATCAAGGATGTAAGGCATGTGTACGACTAGGAAGAGAGGAAAGTGACTGGTTTCTAGTGAAGGTCGGTCTGCAGCAAAGGTGTGTGATGTCCCTATTGTTGTTTAATTTGTTTATGGATGGGGTGATTAGTGAGGTAAATGCAAGAGTTTTGGAGCAAGGAATGAGTATGCAGTCTATTGGGGAAGAGAAGGCCTAGGAAGAGAGTCAGTTGTTGTTCGCAGTGGTGGCTGATTCAAGTGAGAAACTGCAGAAGTTTTCAGCTCTCTCCTTTCACACACTTTACCACACTCAGTCACCAACCTCCGCAGTTTCTTACAGGAATCAGCCACCAGCGCTGTATCATAAGTGAACAAAAACTGATTCACTTTCCAGGCTCTCTTATCCACAACAAACTGCATACTTGCCCTTCTCTACAAAACTCTTGCATTCACATCCCTAGCCACCCCATCCATGAACAAATTAGATAACCATGGGGACATCAAACGCAACCCTGCTGCAAACCAACATTCACTGGGAACCAATCACTTTCCTTTCTTCCTACTCGTGCACATGCCTTAAGTCCTTAGTAAAAACTTTTTAGTGCTTATAGCAACTTACCTCCCACACCATATACTCTTAAAACCTTCCACAAAGCATCTCTATCAACACTATCATATGCCTTCTTCAGATCCATAAATGCTACATACAAATCCATGTTTTTCTAAATGTTTCTCACATACATTCTTCAAAGCAAACACCTGATCCACACATCCTCTACCACTTCTGAAACCACACTGCTCTTTCCCAGTCTGATGTTCTGTATATGCCTTTATCCTCTCAATCAATACCCTCCCATATATTTTCCCAGGAATACTCAACAAACTTATGCCTCTGTATGCATTCTACCAATCCTCAGGCACTTCACCATGATCCATATATACATTGAATATCCTTACCAACCAACCAGCAACACAGTCATCCCCTTTTTTAATAAATTCCACGGGAATACCATCCAAACCCACCCTGTTGCCGACTTTCATCTCCCACAAAGCTTTCACTACTTCTCTGTTTATCAAACCATTCTCCTCGACCCTCTCACTTTGCACACCACCCCAACCAAAACATCCTATATCTGCCACTATCATCAAACATTCAACAAATACCTTCCCATTTGCCCTCTTCACTGATGTTCCCATTTGTTCACTTGTCTTACGCACTTTATTTACCTCCTTTCAAAACATCTTTTTATCCTCCCTAATATCTAAATTTCTCCCCCCAACTCTCTTTTGCCCTCTTTTTCACCTCTTGCACCTTTCTCTTTCCTTCCTGCCGCTTTCTTTTATACATCTCCCAGTCATGTACACTACTACTCCCCTGAAGGAATCGTCCAGACACGTCTCTCTTCTCTTTCACTAATAACCTTACTACTTCATCCCACCACTCACTACCCTTTCTAATCTGCCCACCTCCCACCTTTCTCATGCTACATGCCCAAGCCATCACTGCCTCCCTAAATACATCCCATTCCTCCCCCACTCCCCTCATGTCATTTTCTCTCACCTTTTGGCATTCTACTCTCAATCTCTTCTGATACTTCCTCACACAAGTCTCCTTTCTAAGCTCACTTAACCTCACCATTCTTCTTTTCTGGAAACCTCAACAAATCTTCACCTTCACCTCCACAAGATAGTTGTCAGACATCCCTCCAGCTGCCCCTCTCAACACACTAACACCCAAAAGTCTCTCTTTCACAAGCCTATCAATTAACACATAATCCAATAACGTCTTTTGACCATCTCTCCTACTTACATATGTATACTTTCTTTTTAAACCAGGTATTCCCAATCACTAGTCCTTTTTCAGCACACAAATCCACAAGCTCTTCACCATTACCATTTACGACACTGAACACCCCATGTACACCAATTACACCCTCTACTGCCACATTACTCACCTTTGCATTCAAATCACCCATCACTATAACCCAGTCTCGTATGTCAAAGCTGCTGACACACTCACTCAGCTGCTCCCAAAACACTTGCCTCTCATGATCTTTCTTCTCATGACCAGGCGCATAGGCACCAGTAATCATTCATCTCTCTCCATCTGCTTTCAATTTTACCCACATCAATCTAGAATATACTTTCTTACACTCTATCACATACTCCCACAACTGAGTCTACAGGGAAATTAAACACGACAGATTCCCAAGTACACTTTCGTGTAATAATCACATCATCAGGAGAGATAAAAGAAATAAATATAAGTCAGTTGATATATAATAAAGAGACATAGATAGGATGCCATTTGGTAAACAAGTGACTGCCTGAATGGAGGTCGGATGCATCGAGGACTGACAACAAGTGTATCATAAACTTATTATGTCGATGATAAGGGGAACTGTTTCCAATTTTATCAACAATAAAGCTATTCAATGTGTTTAGGTTACATAGTTTTTAATGTAATTAAACAAGGCATTTGATTCTTGTCCTGTTCTTATACTATATTTATGTTGCTTAAGTCTAACAGAAAGATCCTTACCAGTCTGCCCACTCCATTGTTATCAAAAGGAGAACTAAAAGGTTCTTGGTGTCAAGAGGAGGTTTGGGTTCAACTCTATAAAATGATTTCTTTGCCAACATAAGGGATTTATCAATGAAAGATGTATGATACTTTAACTTGGATCCAATAGAATATACCTTCTTAAACTCATCATCAGTAAACTCTGGAATGCAAATATGTAATGCCCTTAGGAACATAGACTGGAATGATGATAATTTAACCGTCTTGTTGAGCCAAGTAATAATGGATATATCAGCATACATTGGTAGGTTTTCTGTATATGCTAAACCTAAACTTGTACTAAAAATGGTAACATATCATTATTTTCATTTTCTACAGTAATTATGATGGAAAGTACTAAATTGTTAAGTAAGGGGAGAAATAATTGTAAATTTTCATTTGTTGGCCAAACACAAAGAACATCATCTACATACCTAGAGCAAATTGCATTTAGATATCCTTTAGTAGTTTTGTTTCAAAGAATTCCATATAAAGATAACTTTTGAGCATAATATTCTCCATTAAATTGAAATACACAGTCTTTTATACATAATTTTACCATTTCATTAAAAACAAATTTTGAAACAGGTAAATGAATATCATCCAAAACATCAAATAGATATTCTAAGAGGTCATCAACTGGAACTTTTGTGAACAGAGATGAAACATCAAAGCTAACAAGTTTGAAATCAAAATTAACATTGATATTATTAAGCTTGTTAATTAAGTCTACATTGTTCATGATATAAGAATTTGATATCTTACCCACTATAGTGTGTCCAGTAGGCTCCATCACATATAAATTGTCAGTGGATAGTTTCTCTTTTAAGCCTATTAATGGGTAAGATATCAAATTCTAATATCATGAACAATGTAAATTTAGTTAACAAGCTTAATAATATGAAAGTTAATTTTTATTTCAAACTTGTTAGCTTTGATGTTTTATCTCTGTTCACAAAAGTTTCATTTGATGACCTCTTAGAATATTCATTTGATGTTTTCGATGATATTCATTTATCAGTTCAATCAAAACAAAATCTTAGTTTGTTTTTATTGAACTGATAGAATTGTGTATTTTAACTGTGTATTTCAGTTTAATGGAGAATATTAAGCTCAAAAATTTGGTATGGCAAAGCAAGCTTAATATGGAATTCTTTGAAACAAAATTATTAAAGGATATCTTACCTTCTAATACAATTTGGTTTATGTATGCAGTTGATGTTCTTCGTGTTTGGCCAAGAAATGAAAATTTACAAACATTTCAACCCTTACTTAACAATTTAGCAACCTTCCATCAAATTTGCTATAGAAAATGAAAACAACGGTATGTTACCATTTTTAGGTTGCATGATCTATAGGGATGGAAACAAGTTCAAGTTGACATGACAGAGTTAAATTATCATCATTCCAGACTATGTACCTTAGGGCAATACGTATTTGCAGTCCAGAGATTAACTTGAATCCAATAGAATATATCTTCTCAAACTCACCATCAATAAAGTATCCTAATTCTTTCATTGATAAATCCCTTAAGTTGACAAAGAAATCAATTCATTGAATTAAACCCAAACCTACCCAAGAACCTTTTAGTTCTCCCTTTTAATAATAATTCTACTTTACTTCCCATGTTGCTTAAATACTTTAATGTAAATGTTGTCTTCAGCAACATTAATACTACAAACAATATCTTAATCAGGTACACACTAGAGTTTTGCTGGATGCATCTATAAAGTGCCATGGAGAAATTGATAAGTTTTATGTTGGGCAGACTAGTAAGGATCTTTCTGTTAGACTTAAGCAACATAGATATAGCATAAGAACAGGACAAGAATCAAATGCCTTGTTTAATCAAGTTAAAAACTATGATCATTGCACTGACTTGGTTATTACCTCCAGTACCATGACAAATATCACTGAATCTTCTACTATTAAATACACATAGAATTGTAACCTTAATATTAGCAAAGGTCTATACAAAGTGGATAGCTTTATTGTTGATAAGATTTGTAAACAGTTCCCCTTACTGTCTACATAAAAAGTTTATGATACGCTTGTTGTCAGTCATGGAAACATCCGGCCTCCATTCGGGCAGTCTAGCTACATCTCTTCATTGTATATCAACTGTTATATTTCTTTCTTTCGTGTAATAATCACATCATCAGGAGAGACACATGTTTACCAAATGGCGTCCTAGCTTCGTCTCTTCAATGTATATCAACTGACTGTTATATTCCTCTCTTGTGTCTCCCCTGATGATGTGATTATTACATGAAAGTGCACTTGGGAACTTTTCGTGTTTCATTTTCCCCCTGGACTCATAGGAATATATATATATATATATATATATATATATATATATATATATATATATATATATATATATATATATATATATATTGGATGTTAATGTGCTGAGAGGTGCAACTGGAGGGATGAGGGATGTCTGATCATTATCTTGTGGAGGCGAAGGTGAAGATTTGTATGGGTTTTCAGAAAAGAAGAGAGAATGTTGGGGTGAAGAGGGTGGTGAGAGTAAGTGAGCTTGGGAAGGAGACTTGTGTGAGGAAGTACCAGGAGAGACTAAGTTTAGAATGGAAAAAGGTGAGAACAAAGGAGGTAAGGGGAGTGGGGTTGGAATGGGATGTATTTAGGGAAGCAGTGATGGCTTGCACAAAAGATGCTTGTAGCATGAGAAGCGTGGGAGGTGGGTTGATTAGAAAGGGTAGTGAGTGGTGGGATGAAGAAGTAAGATTATTAGTGAAAGAGAAGAGAGAGGCATTTGGATGATTTTTGCTGGGAAAAAATGCAAATGAGTGGGAGATGTATAAAAGAAAGAGGCAGGAGGTTAAGAGAAAGGTGCAAGAGGTGAAAAAGAGGGCAAATGAGAGTTGGGGTGAGAGAGTATCATTAAATTTTAGGGAGAATAAAAAGATGTTCTGGAAGGAGGTAAACAAAGTGCGTGAGACAAGGGAGCAAATGGGAACTTCAGTGAAGGGGGCTAATGGGGAGGTGATAACAAGTAGTGGTGATGTGAGAAGATGGAGCAAGTATTTTGAAGGTTTGTTGAATGTGTTTGATGATAGAGTGGCAGATATAGGGTGTTTTGGTCAAGGTGGTGTGCAAAGTGAGAGGGTTAGGGAAAATGATTTGGTAAACAGAGAAGAGGTAGTAAAAGCTTTGCGGAAGATGAAAGCCGGCAAGGCAGCAGGTTTGGATGGTATTGCAGTGGAATTTATTAAAAAAGGGGGTGACTGTATTGTTGACTGGTTGGTAAGGTTATTTATTTAATGTATGTATGATTCATGGTAAGGTGCCTGAGGATTGGCAGAATGCTTGCATAGTGCCATTGTACAAAGGCAAAGGGGATAAGAGTGAGTGCTCAAATTACAGAGGTATAAGTTTGTTGAGTATTCCTGGTAAATTATATGGGAGAGTATTGATTGAGAGGATGAAGGCATGTACAAAGCATCAGATTGGGGAAGAGCAGTGTGGTTTCAGAAGTGGTAGAGGATGTGTGGATCAGGTGTTTGCTTCGACGAATGTATGTAAGAGATACTTAGAAAAGCAAATGGATTTGTATGTAGCATTTATGGATCTGGAGAAATCATATGATAGAGTTGATAGAGATGCTCTGTGGAAGGTACTTAGAATATATGGTGTGGGAGGCAAGTTGTTAGAAGCAGTGAAAAGTTTTTGTCGAGGATGTAAGGCATGTGTACGTGTAGGAACAGGGGAAAGTGATTGGTTCTCAGTGAATGTAGGTTTGCGGCAGGGGTGTGTGATGTCTCCATGGTTGTTGAATTTGTTTATGGATGGGGTTGTTAGGGAGGTGAATGCAAGAGTTTTGGAAAGAGGGGCAAGTATGCAGTCTGTTGGGGATGAGAGAGCTTGGGAAGTGAGTCAGTTGTTGTTCGCTGATGATACAGCGCTGGTGGCTGATTCATGTGAGAAACTGCAGAAGCTGGTGACTGAGTTTGGTAAAGTGTGTGAAAGAAGAAAGTTAAGAGTAAATGTGAATAAGAGCAAGGTTATTAGGTACCGTAGGGTTGAGGGTCAAGTCAATTGGGAGGTAAGTTTGAATGGAGAAAAACTGGAGGAAGTAAAGTGTTTTGGATATCTGGGAGTGGATCTGGCAGCGGATGGAACCATGGAAGCAGAAGTGAATCATAGGGTGGGGGAGGGGGAGAAAATCCTGGGAGCCTTGAAGAATGTGTGGAAGTCGAGAACATTATCTCAGAAAGCAAAAATGGGTATGTTTGAAGGAATAGTGGTTCCAACAATGTTGTATGGTTGCGAGGCGTGGGCTATGGATAGAGTTGTGCGCAGGAGGGTGGATGTGCTGGAAATGAGATGTTTGAGGACAATATGTGGTGTGAGGTGGTTTGATTAAGTAATGTAAGGGTAAGAGAGATGTGTGGAAATAAAAAGAGCGTGGTTGAGAGAGCAGAAGAGGGTATTTTGAAATGGTTTGGGCACCTGGAGAGAATGAGTGAGGAAAGATTGACCAAGAGGATATATGTGTCAGAGGTGGAGGGAACGAGGAGAAGTGGGAGACCAAATTGGAGGTGGAAAGATGGAGTGCAAAAAAATTTTGAGTGATCGGGGCCTGAACATGCAGGAGGGTGAAAGGTGGGCAAGGAATAGAGTGAATTGGATCAATGTGGTATACCGGGGTCGACGTGCTGTCAATGGATTGAATCAGGGCATGTGAAGCGTCTGGGGTAAACCATGGAAAGTTCTGTGGGGCCTGGATGTGGAAAGAGAGCTGTGTTTCGGGCATTATTACATGACAGCTAGAGACTGAGTGTGAACGAATGGGGCCTTTGTTGTCCTTTCCTAGCACTACCTTGCACACATGAGGGGGGAAGGGGATGTTATTCCATGTGTGGCGAGGTGGCGATGGGAATAAATAAAGGCAGACAGTATGAATTATGTACATGTGTATACATGTATGTCTGTGTGTGTATATATACTTGTACATTGAGATGTATAGGTATGTATATTTGCGTGTGTGGACGTGTATGTATATACATGTGTATGGGGGTGGGTTGGGACGTTTCTGTTTCCTTGCGCTACCCCACAAACGCGGGAGACAGCGACAAAGCATATAAAATATATATATTCATATATATATATATATATAATATATATATATATATATATATATATATATATATATATATATATATATATATATATATATGGGAGCGGGGGGCTGGAAATCCTCCCCTTGTTTTTTTTTTAATTTTCCAAAAGAAGGAACAGAGAAGGGGGCTAGTTGAGGATATTCCCTTAGAGGCCCAGTCCTCTGTTCTTAACGCTACCTTGCTAACGCGGGAAATGGCAAACAGTTTGAATATATATATATATATATATATATATATATTTTTTTTTTTTCCAAAAGAAGGAACAGAGAAGGGGGCCAGGTGAGGATATTCCCTCAAAGGCCCAGTTCTCTGTTCTTAACACTACCTCGCTAACGCGGGAAATGGCGAATAGTTTGAGAGAAAGAACATATATATATATATATATATATATATATATATATATATATATATATATATATATATATATATATATATATATATATATTATCCCTGGGGATAGGGGAGAAAAAAATACTTCCCATGTATTCCCTGTGTGTCGTAGAAAGCAACTAAAAGGAGAGGGAGCAGAGGGCTGGACCATGTGAGGATATTCCCTCTAAATGCACACCTTCCACCTCCAGTTTCTCTCCTTTCTCTTTTTATCCACCATGTGTTCAAACAATTTCAAGCAGTTATTGTTACTGACTATGAGTCTGCATGGGCCAACTTGGGTTCAAATCATGTGTGTGGTAATTAGCATACACTTAGATGTTTATCCTCCCCTCAGATGGTTGATAAATAGGTAACTGGCTTAGTCTGGTGTATGTGTGTGTGTGCGTGTGTGTGTGCATACAAATAAGTAGACATGGTAAATATATAACACACATTCACTTAAGCTTTCTCTACCACATTGCTCTAATATTATTTAATTACTTGATTGAACCACGTCACACAACTTACTGCCCTTAAACATTTCAGTTCCAGCACAACCACGCAGAATTGTTGGAATTACTGAAGCTTCAAACCCACATTTTCACCCTCACAGGTAAAGACCTTTCTTTCCATACATTCCTAAATGCTCTTAGAACCTTTGCCTCCTCACTTACCTATGACTCATTTCTGCTTCCATGTCCACTAGCAGGAATCTAAAAACGCTCCACTTCTTCCAAATCTCTTAAATTGAAACTCCCATCTCAGCTAACCTGTCCCTCCTCCGCCTTGCTAAACATTTTACTGTCAACTTTCTCCTTTCACATATACTCCCAGACTCAGTCATGCATCCTTCACTACATCCATGAACAAATTAATCAGCTTTGGTGACATCATAATTCTGTAGAGAAAATTTCACTGGGAACCAGTTTTCCTAACATTTGATGAAAAGTGTTTTGCATATAACAGCTTTTCTCCTACACGATATGTTAAGTCCTCCCACAAGGAATGACATCCCTAACAATTTGATTTCAGTAAATCACAATTTTGTGCATGTATCAAACTGAAAACATTTAAATAGTTACCACATTGTTACCTGATTTGTTTATATAGAAGTGCACTGTGCATCCAAGTGTTCTTTTGTAGGTTGGAGTGACATGGTGGCACAATAAACTAGACTCTTCTGTGTATCTTTACCACCTAATTATTTCCTATGCTTGACCGGAAACACACTATACCATTCAATTCGGTAATATGATTTGTTTATACACTGAGCACCCAAGTGTTCTTTTGTAAGTTGGAGTGACATGGTGGCACAGTAAACAAAACTCTCTATCTTTACCACCTAATTATTCCCATTGCCTGATATGCTTAACATAAAGCATGATTTGTTTATACAGAAGTGCACTGTGCACCCAAATGTTCTTTTGTGAGTTGGAGTGACATAATGGCACAATAAACAAGACTCTTCTCTCTGTATATCCTTACCACCTAATTATTTCTATGCTTGACAGGAACCACACTATACCATTCAGTTCAGTAACATGATTTGTTTCTACAGAAGTGCACTGTGCATCCAAGTGTTCTTTTGTAAGTTGGAGTGACATGGTGGCACAATAAACAAAACTCCTCTCTCTCTGACCTAATTATTCCCATTGCCTGATATGCTTAACATGAAACACAACCATTCAGTTCAGTAACATGATTTGTTTATACAAAAGTGCACTGTGCACCCAAACGTTCTTTTGTAAGTTGAATTGACATGGTGGCACAATAAACAAGACTCTTGTGTATCTATACCACCTAATTATTCCCGTTGCTTGATATGCTTTACATGATTTGTTTATACGGAAGTGTACTGTGCACCCAAGTGTTCTTTTGTAAGTTGTAACTAACATTCAACAAAATGGAGTTTACCTGTTTTCTCTTTCTTTCTAGATAATTATCAATTATGTAGACTGATAAATTTGGATGTTACAGTGCCATGTGGACAAGTGTTGCATTTCTCTCTCAAAGAATTTTGAAGGGTTAAGGAATGAAGAAAGACAGTACTGCACTTAGTTTTTATCAAAAATGTTTTCTTTTTTACAAAGACATGCCAGATTAAGCACGACAATTCTGTACAAAATATACAAACATCTTAGGAATTTGGAAACCATCTCTTCTCACCAAGTACTATAAGCATGCTTCTGATGAAAATTTCTATTTCTGTTTAAATGCCATTTTCTCTTCACTACTATGAAGTAAAGCACATCTCTTATCTCTACCACATTCAGGTAAGTGTGCCCATTCTAATATAAACAAGCAAGAACCTATAAATGCAGAAACACGCACATGAAAGATAGGAAGGCAGAAAATGAGGGGAGCGGGGCAAGGAAACAATAAGCAAGCAAATCATCAAAGTTTCTTTTTTCACACATCACTTTGAAAGTTTTTCTTAATTACCAGATCTCTTTGTACTTCAAATATATCTACATTTTCTAATTATAAAGTCACCGTAGAACATTCACTTCTATGGAGAGAGGTTTTAATTCAAACATCCTTTCCTCAACTGGCTTTTTTTTTTTTTAACCTTATTGCCCTCTACTTGACTCAAGCCTGACTCAATAATCTAGAGAAAAAAATGTGCAATGTGGTCTCCCTAATTACAGGGACCTCTCACTTTTATTTATCTGATAGTTCTTGAAAATGGTCATGCAAATCAAATAATGTACATAACAGATATTACGGGTTTGGTAATAACACAGTAATGTAGTATATATTGCAGTGAAAAACAATATACTCAAAGAAGTATAAAATACTAATATATGTACTGTTAAAACAAAAAACAAACTAAAATTCCAATGCTTAACGTTACATTTACTGCTGTTCCTGAAACTCTTGCTGATGTTTAGCAAGGAGGAATTACTGAAGAAAGGATTAACCGGATCAGACGACATATTGTAGGTGGCAGTGGTGATGGCTGAGCAAGTTCATCTTTTATGAAACTAGATTTGTTTTTGAAGATAGACACTTGGACCAGCTATCAACATCCAATGTTCTGTTTAGTTTTCACAGTCAGTTAGAACATTTTGGGCCACCTCTAAACTCCACTTTGTTTGAATAATCCATGTCTAATATAATGAGAATGGCCACTGTGGTGAAATGCTCCAAACCTACTGCTAGTGAAAGAAGGCATTTGCTCAACCTCCCATTCTTCTGCTACCCAACCTCCTCCTGGCATTCATTCTCCACATGATGATGATGATGATCCCCATGCAAGAGCTGTTCCTTATGTGATTCTAGCAATTCATCATCATCAAAGCTGATATGTTTAGCCATTTTGGTGTTATAAAAACCCTGGAATCCATGAAAAGACTGAAGGCAAAACTTTCACCACACATTGTTCATATAAACACCAATGACCACAATGTGAAGGATTTTACAAAATTCCTGCATAGTCATTTAATTATTCTCTATAGCCTTCACATGCTATGCAAATCTCTGCATTGCCTTGAAAGTAGATATCACCCTCTGCTCCAATGGTTGGATTAGAGATGTAGTGCATGGCAGGAGAAAGACTTATAGCGAGGTACTGTATGGATGGTAAGGGGCATTATCAATAAGAATAATCTTGAAGCTTACATTCTCCTCTGCACAGTACATCTTCAGCTCAACATGGAGCCTTACAAAATCACAAAATACATTGCCAGTTATCCAGTCCTTCATATTAGAAAAATAATCAATAGACAGGCAAATATTATCTATGTATCCCTTACAAGCTCTGAGATATTCTGAATGGTAGAAGTCCCCAAAGGCAGCGTGAGGGGATCCTTGGCAGCTTTGAATCCTGGTGCAGTCTTCTCTTTGTGGATATGTGCATTCTTATAAGGCATTCTCTCCCAAAAGAATCCAGTCTCATTCTCATTAAAAATCTGCGCTTGAGGGTTCCTGGAAAATTTTTGCCAGCAATGACAACAGAAGCAGGCTCACCAGTCATCTTAATGTTGTAATAATTACAAAATTTTTAAAAATTCACTGCTCCTTCTGCTACTATTGCTATCACAAGCATGTTGATTGCATAGTTTAATGATTTTTGTGTTTGATCGATGTGCTAAAAAAATCTAACTCTCCATAATTGAACTTCAGGAATACAAGGTCTTTGAGGAACTCTTGGCATTCTCCTTGATTGTTTTTGCACTATAGTGAAAAAAAGTAGATTCACCAAGTCCAAAGGCACGCTTAATATAGTTGTTCATTCACCTCTCATTAAGTTTAAGCACAACCATTTTGACAACTGGTACCAGGAGAATTTTGGTGACATAATGCAATATACAAAATACTGTGGTATTCCATGTGTCAAGGCAATGTGTATGTGCACTTCTCCCACAGCAATGACAAAGCCACTGACAGCCCAATGGTGATAAAATTATTCCAAATTTACACCTGCATAAATTAAAACAAAATGTGAAACTGAACCCTGCGTGTTATTCTAAAAATGGTGTGAATTGAGAGGTCCCTGTATACAGGGTAAGTCTTTAGGTAAGAGATATTAAATCTATTGCCTCTCTCACAGAACCGTGTCCTAGTGTTATTAGTAAGGAATTACCTACGATGACCAGCAGATTTCTCTCCTGGCATCTAAAAATTATCTTACTTTCCCGTTCCTAACAACCACATATTTTTTCCCTTTACATGTTCAACTTTTATTATCAACTTTGCTTCCCTTTTCATTTCAAATGCATTCAAGGGTAGCCATAATTTATCTATCAATTTCAATACAAAAAAAAAATCTTAAAGATATGTCCTGAAAAAGAAAGCACAAAATTCAATGTAAATAGACCAAGAAACTAAAGATTTCTAAGATGAAAAATGTGAAGAAAACTGAAATTTACAAGTAAAAACAAAAACACCCATGTCATTTCCCTAAGACATACATTCAGTATAAACATCAAAACATATCTACATAATCTTTCAGTCCAGTTTTTAAAACCCTAGTTTAATAGAAACAAGATAAAATGTAAACTTTCTGGAAAAACAGTACAAGAATAAAACTAATCCAAGAAAAGACTGTGTGAGGATTCCTTAAATGTCTGATGGTCAATATTAAAATGAACACCATAGTTACCTTCATTCAAAGAGAATTCTTTTCCTTCATATAAAACATTTTCTTCGGTATCACCTTGTAATATACACTCACATGGTTTGGTACATATAATCATGTATATGGTTCATATGGTAGTCATTTAATCATATTCATTCCTATAGAAAAAAAATTTATGTATCAATGACTGGAGAGTAATATGGTGATGATTTGAAACATGTGAGGCCTCTTAAGAGAAACATTGCTTATTCATGTTCAAAATCTCTCAAGCTTCAAGCTCTTTGTATTGTTAATACATTTCACTGTGCAATATGCATAAAATGAAATCAGAGACTTATAAGAACAATCTACTCTACTTTTTTCAGTCATTAATTCTTCTGCTGACTGACTTTACAAATGTTATCACTAGTGTTATCCAGTACATAAATATACCCACAGCATATGAAACCTCAAAATAATGGCAAAAAAACACTCTATGCTTAAGCATATAGGTATGCAGTATGCAATGGAAAACTCTTTTGAGTTTTTCATAATCTACAATAATTTTTTGCGAATATCAAAGAAGTTAATACATACAGTTACCTACAGCATTTCCAATGCCTCTTGACTTGCATTTACCTCCAAATAAAGAAAGGGCAGTCCTCCTGAACAGCATCTTGAGTATACAAAAAATTAACACCTTGATAAACAAGAAAGACAGTAGTACCTACTGGGCTCTCAAACATTTTTGGTACACTTCAAGAAATTATCATGTATTTAATTAATTTGTTTCATCCACACTGAAATACTTAATCTTAATAAATGAGTAAAAAAAATTCTTTAAACTGGAATAACTACATAAATTTTCTTCAATTTGCCTGCTACACACAAATTAACATTTCTTTTTTCCTTAAAATGTAATTCATTCAACCTTTTGTGATAATCCTCAATTCATGCTTGTAAACACTGAATTCCCTCCATTATATTTGCTTCAACTTTTGACGATGATCATACAAGGGCAATATTTAATTTTGCTTAAAATAAACATTATCATCAGCTTTCTTGGAGTGAAAGTTCTCATTTATAACAAAATCACCAGTATAATTTTCTCAATGTGATCACCACATTCCATCTTTTTACTTATGATTATTCTGAGATCTTTTAACATTTTCTTGACTATATTTTCCAGTTGGTCCCCTGTAAGGTGTCAAGAAAAAGGTATGAGAGCTGAAAAAGAGGGCAAATTAGGGATGGGGTGAGAGAGTATAGATGGAATTCAGAGTGAAAAAGAGTTTTGGAAGTAAGTGAACAGTGAGAAAATAAAGAGAAATGTGTTAAGAAGTAGATGGGAAAGTGGTAAAAGACAAGAAGGCATTAACATAGTGATTAATACAAAGGGATGCTGAATGTGTTTGACAATACAGTTGTGAATATGGTGTATCTGGAAACAGGCAGCATCCTGAGTGACAAAGTCATGGCAAATGGTACTGTGGAAAGAGAGGAGGTAATGAAAGCCTTTGTAAAGTAAATTGTGACAGCAGCAGTGGATGATTACACGTGGGTTTATCATGTGACTACAAACAAGTTTGTCAAAGAATATGGCAACAGTGCTGTTGATTGGTTAGTCAGGATGTTCAAAATTTGTAAAGCTCAAGGTGACATGCCATAGGGTGTGGAAAATCCATATATTGTGTCCATGTAAGGCATCAGAAGACAGAAGGGAGGAGCAGTATGGCTCTGAGAGAGGTGTTTGCTGTCAAGAATTTATGAGGAAAGTACTTGAAAAAAGAATGAATAGCAAGTGGCATTCATGCATCTCGAGAAAGCAAAAGACAGCGCTGACAGAGTTGCCGTTTGGAAGGTGCATTTATGTAGTAAATGTAAAGTTAGTTAAGAATTTGGTAGTTTTCCACTGAATAGAAGAGGAATTTTTATCAAGAAAGTACAGCATGTCTAGGGAAGAGAGGAGAATGAGTGGTTCTTGGTGAGGGTGGATCTGCATCAAGGGTGTCTAATTATCACCATGGTTGTTCAATCCATTTACATAAGGGGTGCTGAAGGTCTAAGAAAAAGGGGGGGATTGGAGGTAAATCAGTTGCATTTTGCAGATGACACTGCTCAGGAGGCAGACTCAAAAGAGAAATGCCAAAAGCTTGTGACAGAGCTTGGCAGAGTGTGTAAAATGAGACTGAATGTGAATAAAAGAGGTTAATGAGGTGCAGCAGGGAGATGAGACTGACTAATGGTGTGAAGGTATATATGAACAGAGAAGACCTGGAAAACTTTTGTAATTTACATACCAGGGGATGGATTTTGCAGTGGATGGAATCTTGGAGGCTGAAGTGGGTTACAGAGTGGGAGAAGGGGATAGGGCCCTCGGTGCACTGTCTAGAGAGAGTTATTGTCTGCTAGAGCAAAACTGTGCATGTCAGAAGGTACATCAGTCCTCATGGTGTGGTATGGTTGTGCATCTTGAAGCCCTTACCAAAAAGGATCAGAAAAGGCTAGAAATGCTTGAGGACAATATATGTTGTGAAGCAGGTTTATCATGAAAGTAATGACAGTAGTAGTAAGTAGAATATGATTGTGAGGGCTGATTGGGGTGTGGTGAAGTGGTCTGGGAAAAAAAAGAAGGCTACATATCAGAAATGAAGATAAGAAAGGGGAAAGTATTATGGTACTCGTCACAGGAAAATCTAGTTATGAAGAAGTCACGTGAGTTAGGTGGTCAAGTGTTATGTGAGAAGGAATCCCAGCAGCCCACATGTAGGAGAGAAAGAAAAGAGGGAAAGCCAAGATGGAGATGGAAGGATGATATGAGAGAAGTTCTTGGGTTTAAAGATCTAAATATTCAGGATGGTGAGTGGCATGCACAACAAAGAATGACTGGATCAATTTGGTATATGGTGAGAGACCATACTATCATGAGCTGAACCAGGAATTATGAAGAGATCAAGGTGATAGGCTCTGTATTCATTGCATGTTGAGAGTGGATGTATGCAAATGAGAATGCTGTTCATGAGGCTACCTCACAAAAGAGGGAGAAGTTGTTTATAAAGAAAAAAAATGTACATAATGAGAGATTTACATTCTCATAACATTCAAGAGCATGTTTGTAAAGTTGAGAAATTATGTGCTATACTTCTGTGTGCTGAAGTGGGTGTGAAGGAAAGAAAGGGGTGTCAATATTTAGCATGCAACTTTAGAAAAACCATGATATTTCCATATAATGCCTATCTATAATGCCATAGTAACTTCAAAAAAAAAAAAAAAAACATAAAGGGTTAGTTTAAAAAGAGGGATACACATATGGAATATTAAAGAAGCAATCACTAATGAAGAAAGGTGGTATACTATAATAAAGAAGGGTGATCGATGATGATGATGATGATAGAAAAGTCCCTTCCAAGGAGGGGCGGGAAAGGAGAGGGGGGGAAAGAGCAAGAATTGTTTGAGGAAGTGAATTTTAGTGGGAGGAAAAGAGCCAGGGCTTAACCTAGCTTGCATTGGAAAAAATATGTTAATAAGAGCAGAGATGATGAGTGGAGGGCAAGGTTTTATTTAGTTATTTATTTATCATTAATTTTTTTTTCACTTTATCTTATTCTATTTTATTCATTTTTTTATTTTATTTTTTTCATTTTTTTTTTTTGCTTTGTCGCTGTCTCCCGCGTTTGCGAGGTAGCGCAAGGAAACAGACGAAAGAAATGGCCCAACCCACCCCCATACACATGCCTTGATTCAATCCACTGACAGCACGTCAACCCCGGTATACCACATCGCTCCAATTCACTCTATTCTTTGCCCTCCTTTCACCCTCCTGCATGTTCAGGCCCCGATCACACAAAATCTTTTTCACTCCATCTTTCCACCTCCAATTTGGTCTCCCTCTTCTCCTCGTTCCCTCCACCTCCGACACATATATCCTCTTGGTCAATCTTTCCTCACTCATTCTCTCCATGTGACCAAACCATTTCAAAACACCCTCTTCTGCTCTCTCAACCACGCTCTTTTTATTTCCACACATCTCTCTTACCCTTACGTTACTTACTCGATCAAACCACCTCACACCACACATTGTCCTCAAACATCTCATTTCCAGCACATCCATCCTCCTCCGCACAACTCTATCCATAGCCCACGCCTCGCAACCATACAACATTGTTGGAACCACTATTCCTTCAAACATACCCATTTTTGCTTTCCGAGATAATGTTCTCGACTTCCACACATTCTTCAAGGCTCCCACAATTTTCGCCCCCTCCCCCACCCTATGATCCACTTCCGCTTCCATGGTTCCATCCGCTGCCAGATCCACTCCCAGATATCTAAAACACTTTACTTCCTCCAGTTTTTCTCCATTCAAACTTACCTCCCAATTGACTTGACCCTCAACCCTACTGTACCTAATAACCTTGCTCTTATTCACATTTACTCTTAACTTTCTTCTTTCACACACTTTACCAAACTCAGTCATCAGCTTCTGCAGTTTCTCACATGAATCAGCCACCAGCGCTGTATCATCAGCGAACAACACCTGACTCACTTCCCAAGCTCTCTCATCCCCAACAGACTTCATACTTGCCCCTCTTTCCAAAACTCTTGCATTCACCTCCCTAACAACCCCATCCATAAACAAATTAAACAACCATGGAGACATCACACACCCCTGCCGCAAACCTACATTCACTGAGAACCAATCACTTTCCTCTCTTCCTACACGTACACATGCCTTACATCCTCGATAAAAACTTTTCACTGCTTCTAACAACTTGCCTCCCACACCATATATTCTTAATACCTTCCACAGAGCATCTCTATCAACTCTATCATATGCCTTCTCCAGAGCCATAAATGCTACATACAAATCCATATATATATATATATATATATATATATATATATATATATATATATATATATATATATATATATATATACATATATTTCTTTCTTTTCTTTCAAACTATTCGCCATTTCCTGCGTTAGCGAGGTAGCGTTAAGAACAGAGAACTGGGCCTTTAAGGGAATATCCTCATCTGGCCCCCTTCTCTGTTCCTTCTTTTGGAAAATTAAAAAAAAAAAAAAAAAATAATGAGAGGGGAGGATTTCCAGCCCCCCCCGCTCCCTCCCCTTTTAGTCGCCTTCTACGACACGCAGGGAATACGTGGGAAGTATTCTTTCTCCCCTATCCCCAGGGAGACCAAATTGGAGGTGGAAAGATGGAGTGAAAAAGATTTTGTGTGATCGGGGCCTGAACATGCAGGAGGGTGAAAGGAGGGCAAGGAATAGAGTGAACTGGATCGATGTGGTATACCGGGGTTGACGTGCTGTCAGTGGGTTGAATCAGGGCATGTGAAGCATCTGGGGTAAACCATGGAAAGCTGTGTAGGTATGTATATTTGCGTGTGTGGACGCATGTATATACATGTGTATGGGGGTGGGTTGGGCCATTTCTTTTGTCTGTTTCCTTGTGCTACTTCACAAACGCGGGAGACAGCGACAAAGCAAAAAAAAAAATACAGAATGGAAAAAGGTGAGAACAATGGAAGTAAGGGGAGTGGGTGGATGGAATGGGATGTATTTAGGGAATCAGTGATGGATTGCGCAAAAGATGCTTGTGGCATGAGAAGAGTGGGAGGTGGGTTGATTAGAAAGGGTAGTGAGTGGTGGGATGAAGAAGTAAGAGTATTAGTGAGAGAGAAGAGAGAGGCATTTGGACAATTTTTGCAGGGAAAAAATGCAATTCAGTGGGAGATGTATAAAAGAAAGAGACAGGAGGTCAAGAGAAAGGTGCAAGAGGTGAAAAAAAGGGCAAATGAGAGTTGGGGTGAGAGAGTATCATTAAATTTTAGGGAGAATAAAAAGATGTTCTGGAAGGAGGTAAATAAAGTGCATAAGACAAGGGAGCAAATGGGAACTTCAGTGAAGGGCGCAAATGGGGAGGTGATAACAAGTAGTGGTGATGTGAGAAGGAGATGGAGTGAGTATTTTGAAGGTTTGTTGAATGTGTTTGATGATAGAGTGGCAGATATAGGGTGTTTTGGTCGAGGTGGTGTGCAAAGTGAGAGGGTTAGGGAAAATGATTTGGTAAACAGAGAAGAGGTAGTGAAAGCTTTGCGGAAGATGAAAGCCGGCAAGGCAGCAGGTTTGGATGGTATTGCGGTGGAATTTATTAAAAAAGGGGGTGACTGTATTGTTGACTGGTTGATAAGGTTATTTAATGTATGTATGACTCATGGTGAGGTGCCTGAGGATTGGCGGAATGCGTGCATATATATATATATATATATATATATATATATATATATAAACTTTTTAAAACTTTTAAACTATTCGCCATTTCCCGCGTTAGCGAGGTAGCGTTAAGAACAGAGGACTGGGCCTTTTTTGGAATATCCTCACCTGGCCCCCTCTGTTCCTTCTTTTGGAAAATTTAAAAAAAAAACGAGAGGGGAGGATTTCCAGCCCCCCGCTCCCTCCCCTTTTAGTCGCCTTCTACGACACGCAGGGAATACGTGGGAAGTATTCTTAATCCCTTATCCCCAGGGATAATATATATATATATATATATATATATATATATATATATATATATATATATATATATATATATATATATATATATATATGTGTGTACGTGTAGGAAGAGAGGAAAGTGATTGGTTCTCAGTGAACGTAGGTTTGCGGCAGGGGTGTGTGATGTCTCCATGGTTGTTTAATTTGTTTATGGATGGGGTTGTTAGGGAGGTAAATGCAAGAGTTTTGGAAAGAGGGGCAAGTATGAAGTCTGTTGGGGATGAGAGAGCTTGGGAAGTGAGTCAGTTGTTGTACGCTGATGATACAGCGCTGGTGGCTGATTCATGTGAGAAACTGCAGAAGCTGGTGACTGAGTTTGGTAAAGTGTGTGGAAGAAGAAAGTTAAGAGTAAATGTGAATAAGAGCAAGGTTATCAGGTACAGTAGGGTTGAGGGTCAAGTCAATTGGGAGGTGAGTTTGAATGGAGAAAAACTGGAGGAAGTGAAGTGTTTTAGATATCTGGGAGTGGATCTGGCAGCGGATGGAACCATGGAAGCGGAAGTGGATCATAGGGTGGGGGAGGGGGCGAAAATTCTGGGGGCCTTGAAGAATGTGTGGAAGTCGAGAACATTATCTCGGAAAGCAAAAATGGGTATGTTTGAAGGAATAGTGGTTCCAACAACGTTGTATGGTTGCGAGGCGTGGGCTATGGATAGAGTTGTGCGCAGGAGGATGGATGTGCTGGAAATGAGATGTTTGAGGACAATGTGTGGTGTGAGGTGGTTTGATCGAGTGAGTAACGTAAGGGTAAGAGAGATGTGTGGAAATAAAAAGAGCGTGGTTGAGAGAGCAGAAGAGGGTGTTTTGAAGTGGTTTGGGCACATGGAGAGAATGAGTGAGGAAAGATTGACCAAGAGGATATATGTGTCGGAGGTGGAGGGAACGAGGAGAAGAGGGAGACCAAATTGGAGGTGGAAAGATGGAGTGAAAAAGATTTTGTGTGATCGGGGCCTGAACATGCAGGAGGGTGATAGGAGGGCAAGGAATAGAGTAAATTGGAGCGATGTGGTATACCGGGGTTGACGTGCTGTCAGTGGATTGAATCAAGGCATGTGAAGCGTCTGGGGTAAGCCATGGAAAGCTGTGTAGGTATGTATATTTGCGTGTGTGGACGTATGTATATACATGTGTACGGGGGGGGTTGGGCCATTTCTTTCGTCTGTTTCCTTGCGCTACCTCGCAAACGCGGGAGACAGCGACAAAGTATAATAAAAAAAAATAATAAATAATATACATATATATATATATATATATATATATATATATATATATATATATATATATATATATATATATATATATTTTTTTTTTTTTTTTTTTTTTTTTTTTATACTTTGTCGGTCTCCCGCGTTTGCGAGGTAGCGCAAGGAAACAGACGAAAGAAATGGCCCAACCCCCCCCCCCTACACATGTACATACACACGTCCACACACGCAAATATACATACCTACACAGCTTTCCATGGTTTACCCCAGACGCTTCACATGCCTTGCTTCAATCCACTGACAGCACGTCAACCCCTGTATACCACATGACTCCAATTCACTCTATTTCTTGCCCTCCTTTCACCCTCCTGCATGTTCAGACCCCGATCACACAAAATCTTTTTCACTCCATCTTTCCACCTCCAATTTGGTCTCCCTCTTCTCCTCGTTCCCTCCACCTCCGACACATATATCCTCTTGGTCAATCTCTCCTCACTCATTCTCTCCATGTGCCCAAACCATTTCAAAACACCCTCTTCTGCTCTCTCAACCACGCTCATTTTATTTCCACACATCTCTCTTACCCTTACGTTACTTACTCGATCAAACCACCTCACACCACACATTGTCCTCAAACATCTCATTTCCAGCACATCCATCCTCCTGCGCACATCTCTATCCATAGCCCACGCCTCGCAACCATACAACATTGTTGGAACCACTATTCCCTCAAACATACCCATTTTTGCTTTCCGAGATAATGTTCTCGACTTCCACACATTTTTCAAGGCTCCCAAAATTTTCGCCCCCTCCCCCACCCTATGATCCACTTCCGCTTCCATGGTTCCATCCGCTGACAGATCCACTCCCAGATATCTAAAACACTTCACTTCCTCCAGTTTTTCTCCATTCAAACTCACCTCCCAATTGACTTGACCCTCACCCCTACTGTACCTAATAACCTTGCTCTTATTCACATTTACTCTCAACTTTCTTCTTCCACACACTTTACCAAACTCAGTCACCAGCTTCTGCAGTTTCTCACATGAATCAGCCACCAGCGCTGTATCATCAGCGAACAACAACTGTCTCACTTCCCAAGCTCTCTCATCCCCAACAGACTTCATACTTGCCCCTCTTTCCAGGACTCTTGCATTTACCTCCCTTACAACCCCATCCATAAACAAATTAAACAACCATGGAGACATCACACACCCCTGCCGCAAACCTACATTCACTGAGAACCAATCACTTTCCTCTCTTCCTACACGTACACATGCCTTACATCCTCGATAAAAACTTTTCACTGCTTCTAACAACTTGCCTCCCACACCATATATTCTTAATACCTTCCACAGAGCATCTCTATCAACTCTATCATATGCCTTCTCCAGATCCATAAATGCTACATACAAATCCATTTGCTTTTCTAAGTATTTCTCACATACATTCTTCAAAGCAAACACCTGATCCACACATCCTCTACCACTTCTGAAACCGCACTGCTCTTCCCCAATCTGATGCTCTGTACATGCCTTCACCCTCTCAATCAATACCCTCCCATATAATTTACCAGGAATACTCAACAAACTTATACCTCTGTAATTTGAGCACTCACTCTTATCCCCTTTGCCTTTGTACAATGGCACTATGCACGCATTCCGCCAATCCTCAGGCACCTCACCATGAGTCATACATACATTAAATAACCTTACCAACCAGTCAACAATACAGTCACCCCCTTTCTTAATAAATTCCACTGCAATACCATCCAAACCTGCTGCCTTGCCGGCTTTCATCTTCCGCAAAGCTTTTACTACCTCTTCTCTGTTTACCAAATCATTTTCCCTAACCCTCTCACTTTGCACACCACCTCGACCAAAACACCCTATATCTGCCACTCTGTCATCAGACACATTCAACAAACCTTCAAAATACTCATTCCATCTCCTTCTCACATCACCGCTACTTGTTATCACCTCCCCATTTACGCCCTTCACTGAAGTTCCCATTTGCTCCCTTGTCTTACGCACCCTATTTACCTCCTTCCAGAACATCTTTTTATTCTCCCTAAAATTTACTGATAGTCTCTCACCCCAACTCTCATTTGCCCTTTTTTTCACCTCTTGCACCTTTCTCTTGACCTCCTGTCTCTTTCTTTTATACTTCTCCCACTCAATTGCATTTTTTCCCTGCAAAAATCGTCCAAATGCCTCTCTCTTCTCTTTCACTAATACTCTTACTTCTTCATCCCACCACTCACTACCCTTTCTAAACAGCCCACCTCCCACTCTTCTCATGCCACAAGCATCTTTTGCGCAATCCATCACTGATTCCCTAAATACATCCCATTCCTCCCCCACTCCCCTTACTTCCATTGTTCTCACCTTTTTCCATTCTGTACACAGTCTCTCCTGGTACTTCCCCACACAGGTCTCCTTCCCAAGCTCACTTACTCTCACCACCTTCTTCACCCCAACATTCACTCCTCTTTGCTGAAAACCCATACTAATCTTCACCTTAGCCTCCACAAGATAATGATCAGACATCCCTCCAGTTGCACCTCTCAGCACATTAACATCCAAAAGTCTCTCTTTCGCACGCCTGTCAATTAACACGTAATCCAATAACGCTCTCTGGCCATCTCTCCTACTTACATAAGTATACTTATGTATATCTCGCTTTTTAAACCAGGTATTCCCAATCATCAGTCCTTTTTCAGCACATAAATCTACAAGCTCTTCACCATTTCCATTTACAACACTGAACACCCCATGCATACCAATTATTCCCTCAACTGCCACATTACTCACCTTATATATATATATATATATATATATATATATATATATATATTTTTTTTTTCTTTTATATAGGAGATGGATCATATCTCTGGCCGATGGACACTAATTTTACCAAGGCATTCCCCGCACGGACTTAGCAGCAAGATCTACAGAGGTTTTTAGTTTTTTAATATATTGGCACTGGATGTTGTCCAGGTTGTATATTGAACATGTTACCTGGGTGGTCTATTCCCAGGAGATTGTTGAAGTAATCAATCCAGTGAGTATGATGTAATTGAAATCGCTCTACTTGTCTTTCAAACAGTTTCCTCCAGTAGATGTTTAGAGGAGGGATTCGAGCTCTCTTGTGAAGTTCTGTGTTCCTGATGAACTCGTGCCATTTGATGTTAAAAACCCAACATAGAGCTTTGTTCTGAATGATTTGGAGTGCACGGATGTTGGATTTGGCTCCGAGTTCGAGAGCTGAAGGGGCATATGTGATAAGAGGTCGTATTAATGCTTTGTAAAGGTGCAATTTGGTTTTGAATTGCGCCTCTCTGAATCTATACAATTTGGTGAGCTCCACTCTTGCAATGGCCGCTCTAGACTGTTTACGTCAGTTCATTCTCAGGTATACATCATAGTTTAGGCCCAGGACAATGTTGGTGTTTAAGATGGGAATGGGTACCTGTCGGTGTATACGGGAGTGTAGGTAGACATTAGTTATGTTGTACCTCTGACGTACATTAAAGTAGGATATGTTGGATTTTGCAGGATTTGTTTTAAGCCTCCATTTTAACTCCCAGAGCGAAATGTGGTCAATTTCCTGTTGGGTTCTATTGATTAAGTGTGTGAGGGTTCTGGCTCTGATTAGCTGTGTGACATCATCTGCATATTGGAGAGTGACGGAATCCGGGTGTATAGGATTGGGAAGATCATTTGAGTAGAGTGTGTAGAGAGTGGGGGCCAGCACGGAGCCTTGGGGTACACCAGCATTAAGGAAGAAGTAGTTTGAGTACATGTTTCTGTATTTGATTCGGGTTTTTCTGTTGCTAAGATGGTTAGAGAGAAGCTTAATGGTGGGTCGTGGGAGTTGGAATTGGGTGCTTAGTTTATACCTCAATCCGTCATGCCACACGGTGTCAAAGGCTTTTTCAACATCTTTTGTGATTAGTGCAGTCATTTTGCGTGGCCGCGTGTTGTTTCTTATGTAGTTCGTAATGATGTTGAGTTCATCTTGTGTGGAGCGATGTTGGTGAAAGCCAAACTGTTTGTGTGAGAGTAGGTTGTTGTTTGTGAGGTGTTGTCTAAGTCTGTTGTTTATGATTCTTTCAAAGGTCTTCACAATGGACTCAAGTAGGCTGATCGGTCTGTAGTTCATGGGGTCTCTGTTGGGTTTAGGTATCATTGTGGTTGTTGCTGTTTTGAAGGCCATGGGAAAATAGCCAGAGGCTAGTGCCGCGTTGAAGAGGAAGGTGATGGCTCTAATAGTGTTGTTAGGGAGATGTGTAAGTAGTTGGTAACCAATGCCTGAGTTACCTGGGGCTACTTTGGGTGATTTTAGGAGGAGGAATTTGACCTCATTCGATCTTATGGGAGTTATGAGAAGGTGGTCATGTGAAAGTGATTGGAGGTGTATGATCTGTTCTGGGTGGAAGTGACTGGGTCTGTTTTGTATGTGTTGTAGGACAATTTGAGTGTTTTCGTACGCCAGAGGGTGAGGGGGGTGCGGGTGAAAGATACCTTCCCAGTGTTCTTGAAAAATGTTGGCAATGTCTTGTGGGTTATGGTGTAGAGTGTTGTCGTCGTTTAGCCCATTAAAGTCTGTTTTCGGTGTTCCTTTGAGTTTTCAGATTCTGTTCCAAAACTCTTGAGGAGATTTGATCCGGTGTAGTTCTGTTGTGGTGATAAGAGATTTCCAGTGTCTACTGTGGTCTTCTAGAAGGCTGTTGAGTGTGTGGTTTCATAGGGATGTGAGGTCCCACCGTACTAGGCCCAACTGACGTCTGTTTTGTTTAAAGCGTCGACGGTAACACAAGAGTCTTTTTGTTTTTGGAGAGGGAAAGAAGGAGTATCTTGAAGTGAATGAAGATTTGGGGATAGAAATGTTAGCTGCCTGTGTGATTGTTCCATGTATATGTTCTATTTCTGTGTCTATTAGTGTTATTGGGTGGTTTTCGTAATTTGTGGTGTAAGTGCAGTTGGAGAGAGTGTCTTTGAAGCTCTCCCAGTCTGCTCTTTTGTAGTGGTAGTGTGAGGGTGATGGGACAAGGATAGGGTTAGATGAGAGATGAAGAAAGATAGGGATGTGGTCAGAACCACACAGTGGTCCTGGAGACAAGAAATTATGAAGATAATTACTGGCTCTGTTGGAGAAGACAAGATCAGGTCTGCCTTTTCCTCCTGGGTCAGTGAAGACAGTGTGGAAGTAAGGTCCAAGGAAGTTAAGACGTTTGAAAGAGTATAAAGCGAATAAGTCATCACCATGAGAATTGTTTTTGTTGTGGTGGAAGGTACTGTGTTGGGCGTTGAGGTCAGCTAGAAGGTAGACTGATATGTGTGTGATTGAATATTGTGTAAAGATCATGGAGTGGAATGGTAGTGTTGGGTCGAGAGTATGTAGTGCAGAAGATAATTAAGCCATGTATTGTGTTTATCTTAACTGCTAGAAAGTGTTCGTATTGCCATGAGGTGGCGAGGTATTCGTGTTCGATGGTGTTGCGTGTAAGGATGGCGACTCCCTCGTATCTACTGTCTGGAGACTGTCATGATGTATACCCGCAATGTCTGATCTGGTACCCATTGGTGATACATGTGCTGTTAAGTATCACAACATCAGGCCTCTTCTCTTCGAGAAGTGTGGCAATCAGATAACAGCTACTGTGATAGCTACGCACGTTAAATTGCAAGATCTTAAGCATTTACGATTGTTGGAAGTTTGTCAGCCTTCTGCATCTAGGGTCGATGACGGCCGCTGACCCACCGTGTTTCTAGTCTTGGGTCGGGGCTTATCTGGTGAGGGGAGAGGGGAGGGGAGGGGAGAGGAGAGGAGAGAGGAGAGGAGGGGAGAGAGGGGAGGGGAGAGGGGAGGGGAGAGGGTGAACGTCGACTATTTGAGTGTCAGGTTTGACCAGAGGAGGGTTGTCAGGTATGTCGACAAGGTCAGGTTCTGGGGCTCCTCTGGGAGGGTTAGGCGCAGGTAGGGAGGGGGTGGGTGGAGGGGGGATTTCTGTGTGGAGGTTCAGAGGGGACTGTCATGGTGGTGGAAGTTGAGACAGACGGGGTGGGAGAGGAGACGGTATTTGGAGAGACAGTAGGATTGTTGGTGTTGGGTTCAGGGGTTGTGGATGGAATTGTGTTAGGGGGGATGGAGGGGGTATTGGAAGTTGGGAGGGTGACAGGTTGAGTTGTTGGGGGAGAGTTGGAAGTGTTGCTGGGGGTCTCGTGGGATACGTTTTCGTTAGGGGGCAGGGTGGCTGACGAGACAGGGGTCGGAGAGGGATGGTTGTTGGAAGTGGAGCTGAGGAGTTCAAGTGGAGTTCGTACATTTAGTAGGTTGTTGTGAGCAAGCAACAAATCGAAAATTCTAATGAACTCCGACTTATCTTCCCTGCTCAGGAACAACGCCTTAAGGTAGCATGCATGCATCCTACCTTGTAGGGTGAGAAGGTCTGAAGAGTTAGTAGATGGGATAGGAGAAGCTTGGGTGGCAGGGGGAGGAGCGGCAGCAGCAACTGTTGCATAGAGGTGAGGGTTTGTGGAAGGAGGTGAGTTGGATTTTTGTGCCTGACGCACTGCACGGAGTTGCTCCTTCTTATGTGGGCACAGTTCAGGTACAGCAACATGATTACCTTTACAGCTGATGCACTTCGCTGCCTGAACCTTGCACTCGCGAAAACCATGCCCAGTTACCGTGCATTGACTACAGGTTTGGTGGGTTTTTTTACAATTCTTTGTTTCGTGTCCTAATTGCAAACATTTGTAGCATTGCTGAACGTCGATATATTCCTCTTTTTTCAGGGATTTTGTGGGCGTAGAGATCATAGGGAACAGGATTCCTCGGGACAGCAGGCGATCGGCCTCGGTCGGGTTTAAGCATTGAATTTTTATTGATTTAGAGTTGATAGGTTTATAAACGCTGATGACGTTGACTTCGTTTTTTTCATCATTGATGGCTTCAACAATTTCCGAGGGGCTGAGGGACAAGATAGATTCATCGACATTATAGGTAATAATGGTACATCTAGCTTGAAGGGGGCGGTCTTGAACGATTTGGTTGTTATTTTTTGATAGTACATTGAGGAGAGGCTTGGATAGGATCGTATCTAAATCACTATCTTTGCCCAAGCAGATTTTAAATTGATATCTATTCATAGGGAATTGAATTACCCTAGTGGGACGGATCTGAGTGGTCTTGAAAACAATGGATAATAGTTCGAACGTGGAAGGAGGGGGAAAATCAGTTTTTAGGAATTTAAGTCATATGTCGGGCAGCATGTTGGTGGCATCAGTGTCCTAGTGCTTGAAAACGTGGGTGTGGGACGCTCGGCGGTCCAAGGTAGGAAGAGTAAGCGAGAGTGTGAGGGTCTCCACCCTGTCAGGTGAGACCAGGTCCACTCCAGCCTCCGCTCCTCAGGAAAATGAGTTTTCCAGAATGGGGTGGGGAAGCTGGGGTAGAGATTGCTCAAGCCAAATGGTCGTGAGATGGATGATAAATGATAAAAAAAAAAAGAAATAAAATTGGATGAAAGATGGACTGGAGACAACGTGGAGGTGTAGGGAGCGGCGAGGGTGGTGGTGAGGGATCAGCCTGCCGGCGTCAGGTCACTGGCCGGGTCACCGTAACTGTCTCCCATGGGAAGGACCAATGTGGGAGCCAATGTTACAATCTGCTTCTTTCTTCGGTTTTCGTCTTCTATCTTCTTTCTTCTGTCTTCTATCTTCTTTCTTCTGTCTTCTCTCTTCTTACGGCCTGGCGGTTAATCCTCCATCAACCACATGTGGTCGAGACACGAGCGGCAAGAACCAGAAAGAATGTGTGTGGGTGATCACTGGGTCACAAGAAAGAAAGCACCATAAAAACAAAAAAATCTAAAGGGTGTCAGTCAATGGGAATGAAGACAGAGGTCAGATGCTAATGGGAAAGCAAGAAAGAAGTGGTATTTGTGGTTAAAGAAAGAAAAGAAAATGTTAGTTTCGGGAGATGAGAGATGATACAAGGAAAAAAAAATGAGACTGTCAAAAGTACTGCAAACAAGGAAAAAAAACAGACTGTCAAAAGTACTGCAAAGAAAAAAGGAACGGTCAGAGTGGCAGGTTCACTTGATAGGGGAGGATGATAAAAGATCTAACATATTCCCTATCTCTTCACCCCATTACTAAAGCAGATTTGGAAAATGAATGAGGAAAAATTATAAAAGAGGATACAGGAAGAATTCTTTTTTCTTTATATATGGATAAAACAAAAAGCAATGGAGAGATGAAAGAGAATAACAGATATAGACTGAACAGAAGTAATAAGATTTTACTCTTCTTTCAGAGAAAAAATTATCACAAAGTTCAATATACATAAGAGGTTTCCCTTAACAAAAACAGGCTTTTGGTCTTGTATGTATAAGAAGATCAACATGACAAAAAATAAGCAGTAAGTTTAACACCTGATCCACAAAAAGTTTTGAGAGCATTAAGTTACCATGATATATAATTACATACCTCAAAAAAACAACAGTCATACTCCTTACATCTAACTGTCTGGAGGTAAGGTCTCCTCTTAGTAATATAAAATACAAGTACCATCCATAATATAGACATACCATCTACAGTACAAGTATTTCTGCTTCTGAACCTTTTATCAAAGGTGTTTGCTTCACTTACTACAGAGTAAACAGAACTAGCAATACTGCCTAAAATTACAAAAAAAGCAATGAATATAACTTTGCTATTCTAACACATTTAATCCATAATTTTTAGTTCATCTGTTGATCTTTTAAGAAAGTTGAGGCTCAAGCCAATACCATCATTACGTAACACCCAAAATATAATTTGACAAGTGTTGTAAAATAAATCCTAATATGCGAGATGGCTTGACAATATGACCTGATATTCAGAATGCTTTGAGAATCACTTCAGATGGCTCAGAATATATCTATATAATAAATACATAAAACTGCAAAATAACCTAAGTAATCAAACACTTAAATTCATATTCATACAAAAATTTGCAGAAGAATTTTGGTGTAGTGAAAAAACATCACAGAAAAAACATTACAGTAATAGAATAGCAATCATAAAGGCAATTAAATAGCTTAGACATCACAGCAATACAATTTCCTAGCCTAGAGAGGTGAAGGCAAAAGTTTGTACATTACCAGAGTAAAGACAGTGATCAGCTTCAGGTGCATTTTCACTTTGTTTAAAAGCCTCTTCCACTTATTGCAGCAGATACAGTAAATTCCAAAACATACAGTAATGAAGCTATGTATTGGTACATAGCATGTTGTAATTCTGGCTGCAATGCCAATGGACTGTTCATCTTAATATTAACACAATGCCATGTGTTAATGAAAGTGTCTTAAATAGTGCAGTTTCATTTTTGTGTATTGACCTAAACAAGCACGTCAATGATAATACAACAAATATGTACCTTAGGATGTTTAGATCATGCACTAACAGACTGGACGAATCATTAAAATATGTGACTTGGACGAATATATTTTTAACTGGGTGACATTAACAATGTGCTATAAAATTTATGAAGCCTTAGCCTTATAACCATAAACATTAACATGATAACAATAATATTGCAGTGAGTAACTTTATATGATAACTATTTAGCCAAGGGCAAGGGGAAGTTGGGTTGCTAATTGCATATTTGTTTCGATATTCTTACTGTTTGTAAAAATAAGAAGGATTTTACAGCAAAATAATCTCTGATAAATATGTCTATGATCCTGCATTGAGTATGTATTAAAAAAGAAAACTGTGATTATTTTAATCTGAGAATTTGCACAGAAATGTAATTATTTTACTCCCAAGAACCATATTCTGCCATCTAATCACATAACAGACAGCTTGATAAGGGATGTAAGCAGCAAATACTACAAAATGTCAGGTCATGATGTTCTGCCATAAGAAATACTTGCAAATTTTGAACACTCTATGCAAGATATATATATACATATAATATATATATATATATATGTATATATAAAAGTTTATCTTAAATTTCAATTTATTCTAACTATTGTTCATCCTTTACATCCTGTACATCTTCAGTTTACTGATATGCATGACAAAACCAAGTTCTTACTACCCTGAATAGTTAGAAGACTTTTATTGGTACTTCATATTATAAAACGGAAGCCATAAATATTTCATCAAAATAAAATAAAAAAATAGTCATGTGAATATCTTGAGCTAACTTACAATGAAGCAATATATTTTTTCCTACTAAGTGAAGGAAGGTATCTTATTCACCCCAATTAATCTGCATCTTTGTTTTTCTTTTTTTTTTGTGGCTGAAAATACTGAAAATACCTTCAACCAATCACCACCTTCCTACAAATGTGGAAAAAGGCAGCAAGATAAAGGAGAAAATACCCATGAGTAACAGCAGAACTAAACAAAAACAGCTTCCATGCATATTACAGGGACATGCACATTTTACTGATTCTTCAATGGCATACATTAATTGTTCAACTTGGTAAGACTTTAACATAAATTATTGCACAACATCTTGGTTATTCATGTCTATAATTATTTACTAGTTTCTAATGAAAACTTAGATTTCTGAAAAAAATCAATAATTTATACATGCATGAACAAAAAAAGAAAAATTCTAGTTACTATCCAAAGCAAAATTGCATATACTCATGAGCAACATTGATTAACCAGTTCTTCAGTCCTGCACTTCCGATGTACATATATATATATATTTTTATCAAATATACTTTAATGCAGGCAAAAAAATGAAAAAGCAGTGGGTTGAAGTCTTCCACTGGTGAACAAATAACAATGCAACTATTTTCTTGATGAGCAGCCCTAAACCTAGGATCATATCTGAAGATAGGAAATCATAGGATTAAATCTCAAGATGTATCATTTTAAGTAAACTTTTCTTAGCATATAAAACTGAGATCACATTTTGAGATTTGACATCTATGAAATTTTTTATCAACAAACATTAAAACAAGGATGTACAAAAAAAGTACAGTAAACTCCCATGAACATGTGGTAATCATGCAATGAAAAACAATTTAATAAATTTCTTTCAGATCAGACCATTACTGTGTTTCATAGGAAAAATAATACAAATTAGTTACCCTGAAGGGTAATGAAAAACTTCAACATATATTGTTGAGAGAGAGAGAGAGAGAGAGAGAGAGAGAGAGAGAGAGAGAGAGAGAGAGAGAGAGAGAGAGAGAGAGAGAGAGAGAGAGACAGAGAGAGGGACAGACAGAGAGAGAGAGAGAGAGAGAGAGAGAGAGAGAGAGAGAGAGAGAGAGAGAGAGAGAGAGAGAGAGAGACAGAGAAAGAGAGAGAGAGACAGAGAGAGAGAGAGACAGACAGACAGACAGAGAGAGAGACAGACAGAGAGAGAGAGAGACAGACAGACAGAGAGAGAGACAGACAGACAGAGAGAGAGACAGACAGACAGAGAGAGAGACAGACAGACAGAGAGAGAGACAGACAGAGAGAGAGACAGACAGAGAGAGAGACAGACAGAGAGAGAGACAGAGAGAGAGAGAGACAAACAGAGAGAGAGACAGACAGAGAGAGAGACAGAGAGAGACAGAGAGAGAGAGAGAGAGAGAGAGAGAGAGGGGGGGGGGGCAGTGATTACAAGTTATTTCTGGTGCAAGGGGATATGACAAAGAATTGACAGCACCTTGGAAAGACATTTCACATAAATACTTCAGAAGTTAATTAAAAGCATATTTTAATGTCAGTTGGAAATTTAATCAAAACTGATTAGAATAAGTTTACTTTGTCATTTCCATGCCACAAACTCATGCATACCATTCCTTCCAAAAACAAGCTTTAAGTTGAAGGCATATACAGTGAAACCAAAATGTAATTGAGTTTAATGCATGAGAATTTTACTTGTAAAAGACCTTTTCAACCACATCGGACTTAGTTTTTGATCTAACAGAATTTACAAGAAAGTCTGTTACATCACAAATTCAAAGCTTGGGACAGTAGAACAGCCCATTAATTCCCAAGACAATGGTATTCAAGAGATATGTGACAGCCTGTCGTAAATCATCTCAAGAGCACCTTTACTTTATTAACATAAAGCATCCTCCTTGCCTGCAGAAATGTAGTTTACCTTGATTTACAAAGAGCTGTCTTTACGTATTACATCATGGCAAATAAGAGGGTTATCTGTGGTGCACATACTAAGAAGAACTGCTAGAAGCTGAAAAATGCTGAGCATTATGAGCATGGAGAGAATAGCCTGTACGTTGTGCATACCCCATTTCCGACCAGGTGATTCAATTGACTCCAAAACATCTTTGAATTATCAAGAGAAGTCTTTGCTACTCCAAGAACACCTCCAAACTTGTTCAGACTACATCATCATCACTGGAACAAGGGATGTTTATTGTTAATTTTTTTCATATTTGATCAACATTTCCCGCATCAGCAAGGTAGCACCAGGAACAAAGGCCACATCTGCTCACATCCATTCTCCAGATGTCATATGTAGTGCACTGAAACCACAGCTCCCAGTTTCTTGTTTATTGTACATAATAATTTGTGGATTCCTTGAGCCCATGGGGAAAAGTTTTGGATGTAACAGAATTCAGCTTCCAATGGACTGCCTTTAGATCTAATAGGACTAATATCACAAGGTTTCACTGTATAGATATTCATTCCTGATTTTAAAACTACTAAAAATATATCTATGAGATTAAAACTTCTCATTTCTTTACAAACACATGAAATATGTATAGTACTTCCCTGAGCCCATGAGAAAGCTGTACCAATCTTAATATTGATTAACTGTGGTAATGATGAGATTTTACGACTCACAAAAAGAATGGGCCAACTCTGGGTATCTTTAAAAGTTACAGATAAATATGACAAAGCAAAAGTCCTTTATATGCAAGTCTGGTCATGTAATGACTGCCAAAGTTAATCTACTGTCATAAAGAAGTTCTAGAAATAATTTTGCTTAAAGACGATGATCTCAATTACAGTTTCATGGCCCTGATATCTTTTTACAATATATATTGGCCAAATATATATATTTTCACAATATATATTGGCCAAAAACAAATTTTCAATGAATACAGCTTACTAAAAACCTATATGAAAACAGCATTTGGTCTGAACTGGGGAAAAAATCCGTTAAAACCATCATTATTACTGACTCATTAAAAAAAAAATCCACATTTTACCTCTAACTCTTAACACTTTCCCTTCATCTGAGATAGCCACAGTGAGGTATGCTTTACCCATATCATGTCAGAAACTATATAAAAAAGAGGGAAAATAAATTCTGCCTAAGGAAATTAGGAAACTACTTTCAGATGAAAAAGCGAAATGGAATTTTCCTTCAAGCCACTCTGGGATCCAGCAGTTTTACTTCTACCACAGAAGGCCGTGCACTGTATTATCCTGTTCAGTTGTCAAACCACTTTTTGTCTGAGGTTTCACTCTAACCTGACATGACTTTAAAGTTTATGAAGTTCAAGGGAAACCATGACAGATGCATTAGGAGTTTACCATATTCATTTTTCTAGATATACATGACTAAAGAAGAAAAATGGAAAGTTTCAACAAATCTTTTTCAATAAGGACACTATGTGTGACCCATAAATTGGAGCTGAAGCTGCCATCATAGTGACACTCATATAACTTCCCTGTAACATGGATCAATGCCTTTGAAAACAAAATTACACCAAAAAAATCAACATACTATAAATATGCGGAGAAAATCAAGTGAGAAGGCTTTCTCTGCATTTCACAGCTGAAACTTACAAAGATAATCATTTTCTGGAAGATGACTATGACACTCAAAGAAAGAAAAACTGCCATGAATAAAGCAAGTAATCCTTAGTCACTAAATCAAAGGCCTCATTTCTTCCCTTGAGAAATTTAGCTATCCTATCATTAAATTTAAAGATGGCAGAAATGGTCACCTGCTGCTTTGTAAAATTCTCGAGGCTTACTGCTGACCACTGCCAAGAAATGCACTATATCTTATAGTAAAACTTCTTTAAATATCCCTTCAGTGTTATTTACAATCTAGTGTTGATATCTGTCATCGACGAGCTTGGCTGGTAAACTTTATCAGTTGACCAAATTTCATTAAGTGATAAATTACATGCTTCTATATTCATAACAAGTGTAATCCTATTTGCATGGTTGCCCCAGCTCAATGAAGAGGCTAGATTTATTGACATTTAAATCACTTACCTAGAGTGAGTGAAAAGTTGTCAGGCAGTTGATTACACATGTAAATTTAAGTAAATTAAAAATAGAGTACATACAGTTTTTCTTTTCCTCATAGTCACTTCTTACAGCCAGAATGAAAATAAAAGGTTGAATGTTTTTCACACATTATGGGAATCCCAAATTTATGAATTAACACTTTCTCGTTCTTTTCAAGTATTGGTAGCAAAATCCTATTTCCTCCTGTAAAGATTATACTCATACAAAATATTTCCTAAAATAAATGATACCCAACACAATTGCCTGTACTGGAGGGCAAATCTCTTAATGTCAAAACATCATACTTTATATATTCACTATAATATCTCAAAAGATCACATTCTAGTTTCCACCTCATCTTAAACATTTGTTTTACACCACCAAAAGGTTCCTACAACACTGCAATTAGTTGTCCAACACTGGTTCTTAAGGATCATAATGCTGCTAAAATTATTTCTCACTGTACTGCACTGTTCTGCACTCCTTATGCAGAGTAGTTATCTTTAACAAGGTACTCATGTCAAGTATAATCACTTACAGCACAAATTCTGAATGTCAATGTTCACAAAATGTTATACTTACATTGAATTCGTTGAATTCACGATAATAATACAATGCGCAACAACAACCTCCCACAAAAGAAATGAAGCTTAAAATATCCAGTCAATTAAAAAATTAGAATCTTTCTGGATGTGGGTCTACATATCCTGCAAAGGCTCCTACCACTGACAAAATATAAATCTTCTTATGTACAAGTTCACAAAATATCTTTAAACAAAAAAAAAATCATACATGAAAAACTTTTCAAATAAGAAATCCAAATTAATTCTGTAATACTAAAAATTTACATGGCAACACCTGATTACATCTGATACTATGAAAATATCTGATGTGTCAATAATAACTACAATCTCAGGACCCTTTATATGGGACTCATGCAGCTTCACGTCTGTGCTCCAATGAAGAGCAGGAATATGATGAGATCCTTTGAAGCAAGTTCTTTAGTGATACTACTCCTTTTTGCCAACTGGCAATGACAGTGCTGAGCAGAAAGTAACATTTCACTCTCAGTGTAAATGCACCTAAAATTCAGCTACACCACATTCTATATTATCTTTATTTCCATTATAAATCTCCAGAGCACAATTAATGGGCATTCCTGCAGCTTTGAGGCTGCTACAAACATAAGCAATTAAATGATGAGCTCCTTTCATAAAGCAACTTGCAACTGCTTCCATGGTTCAATCCACTACCATGTCCACTTCAAGATATCTAAAACACTCCACTTTCTCAAGGTTCTCTCCATTCAAACTCACACTCCACTGGCTGAATTTATTAATCTTACTTTTACTCACATTAATACTTAACTTTCTCCTCACACACATTCTCCCAAACTCAGACACCAGCTTCTCTTCTCCCTCAAGTCCGCCACCAGAGCTGTCATCAGCAAACAGTAACAAACTCACCTTCCAGCCTCCCCCCATGACCAAACAGAATGTGAACACACTGCTCTCTCAAAGACCCTCTCACTTACCTACCTTAACACCCCAGCCATACATTCAATATCCATGTTGACATCACAAGTCCACCTTTACTCATCTTCCACTCTTACTACTTACAAACAAGTCTTACCCTCTTGACAGAAAATCCTTCTTACTTGTAGTAGCTTTACTCCCACACCATAAACTTAACCTCTTCCATAGAGCATCTCTATCAACCCTAACATGCATTTCCTTCACATCCATAAATGCCACAAAAAATACTTAACTCTTATCATTTCTCACACAGATTCTTCAAACAAAACACCTGATCCACACATCCTCTACCACTCCCAAAACCACACTGTTCCTCCCCGGTCTGATACCCTGTGCATAGTATAATAACAAACTTATAACACAGTAATATAAATATCTGCCCCTCTTGCTTTTATATGGAGAAAATACATATGCATTCCTTTAATCCCCTGGTACCTCCCCTGAGCCATACATACACCGTAAATCCTTATTTCTTTTTGTATCTGTTCCCCGTTTCCTGTGTTAGCTAGGCAGTGCCAGGAACTAATAAGGACAGACTTCATTCACTCATATTCATTCACTCATATCCATTCTCTAGCTATCATGAGTAATGCACTAAAACTGAAGACCCGTCCAAAACTAGGCCATACAAACCTTTCCATAATTTCCCCTGGCTGTTTCATATGCCCTGGTTCTGTCCAGTGACAGTGCATGTCAACCCCCATATACCATATTACTACAATTCACTCTATCCTTGTACACTTCTCACCTTTTTGCATGTTCAGGCCCCAATTTCAGATATCTTTTACTTTTTCCTTCATCATCCACTTTGGTTTCCTTTTCTCCTTGTCCCCTCCACTTTGGACACACACACACACACATCTTCTCTTAGCGCTACCTCGCTGAAAGAGGGGCGATGCTATTTCTTTTGTGGTGTGGTAGTGACAGGAATAGATGAAGGCAAGCAAATACAAATATGTACATGTGTATATATGTATATGTTGTTATGTATATGTATGTATATGTACGTGTATGGACATTCATGTAAGTATATATGAGTATATGAGTGGATGGGCCATTCTTCCATCTGTTTCCTGGCACTAATGCATACATATACATACACAGACATATACATATATACACATGTACATATTCATACTTGCCTTGCCTTCATTCATTCCCTTCACTACCCCACCACACATGAAATAGCATCTCCCTTGCCTCCTCCAGCACGGTAGGACCAGGAGAAGACAAAAAAGGCCACATTCGTTCACACTCAATCTCAAGCTGTCACATGCAATGCACCGAGACCACAGCTCCCTTTTCAAATCCAGGCCCCACAGACCTTTCCTTGGCTTACCCCAGATGCTTCACATGCCCTAGTTCAATCCAGTGACAGCATATCGACCCTGGTATACCACATCGTTCCAATTCACTTTCTTCCTTGCATGCCTTTCACCCTCCTGTATGTTCAAGCCCTGATCGCTCAAAACCTTTCCCACTCCATCCTTCCACCTCCAATTTGGTCCCCCACTTTTTGTTCCCTCCATCTATGACACATATATCAATCTTTTCTCACTCATTCTTTCCATATGCCCAACCCATTTCAACTCACCCTCTTCTGCTCTCTCAACCACACTCTTTAAATTTCCACACATCTCTCTTATCCTTTCATTACTTACTCAATTAAACCACCTCACACCACATATTGTCCTCATACATTTCAATTCCAACATATCCACACTCCTCCATACAACCTTATCTTTAGCCCATTCCAACCAACCATTTAATACTGTTGGAACTACTATTCCTTCACACATAACCATTTTTGCTCTCCAAGATAATGTTCTCTTCTTTCAAACATTCTTCATCGCTCCCAGAACCTTCGCCTCCTCCCCCACCCTGTGACCCACTTCCACTTCCATGGTTCCATTCACTGCTAAGTCCACTTCAAAAAAAGGAACATAGAAGGGGGCTAAGTGAGGATATTCCCTCTCAGGCTCAGTACTCTGGTCTTAATGCTACCTCGATACCCTTACGTTACTTACTCGATCAAACCACCTCACACCACACATTGTCCTCAAACATCTCATTTCCAGCACATCCATCCTCCTGCACACAACTCTATCCATAGCCCACGCCTTGCAACCATACAACATTGTTGGAACCACTATTCCTTCAAACATACCCATTTTTGCTTTCTGAGATAATGTTCTCGCCTTCCACACATTCTTCAAGGCTCCCAGGATTTTCGCCCCCTCCCCCACCGTATGATCCACTTCCGCTCCCATGGTTCCATCCGCTGCCAGGTCCCCTCCCATATATCTAAAACACTTTACTTCCTACAGTTTTTCTCCATTCAAACTTACCTCCCAACTGACTTGACCCTCAACCCGACTGTACCTAATTACCTTGCTCTTCTTCACATTTACTCTTAACTTTCTTCTTTCACACACTTTACCAAACTCAGTCATCAGCTTCTGCAGTTTCTCACATGAATCAGCCACCAGCTGAACAACAACTGACTCACTTCCCAAGCTCTCTCATCCCCAACAGACTTCATACTTGCCCATCTTTCCAAAACTCTTGCATTCACCTCCCTAACAACCCCATCCATAAACAAATTAAACAACCATGGAGACATCACACACCCCTGCCACAAACCTATATTCACTGAGAACCAATCACTTTCCTCTCTTCCTACACGTACACATGCCTTACATCCTCGATAAAAACTTTTCACTGCTTCTAACAACTTGCCTCCCACACCATATATTCTTAATACCTTCCACAGAGCATCTCTATCAACTCTATCTATCATATGCCTTCTCCAGATCCATAAATGCTACATACAAATCCATTTGCTTTTCTAAGTATTTCTCACATACATTCTCCAAAGCAAACACCTGATCCACATATCCTCTACCACTTCTGAAACCACACTGCTCTTCCCCAATCTGATGCTCTGTACATGCCTTCACCCTCTCAATCAATACCCTCCCATATAATTTACCAGGAACAACTCAACAAACTTATACCTCTGTAATTTGAGCACTCACTCTTATCCCCTTTGCCTTTGTACAACGGCACTATGCACGCATTACGCCAATCCTCAGGCACCTCACCATGAGTCATACATACATTTAATAACCTTACCAACCATTCAATAATACAGTCACCCCCTTTTTTAATAAATTCCACTGCAATACCATCCAAACCTGCTGCCTTGCCGGCTTTCATCTTCTGCAAAGCTTTTACTACCTCTTCTCTGTTTACCAAATCATTTTCCCTAACCCTCTCACTTTGCACACCACCTAGACCAAAACACCCTATATCTGCCACTCTATCATCAAACACATTCAACAAACCTTCAAAATACTCACTCCATCTCCTTCTCACATCACCACTACTTGTTATCACCTTCCCATTTGCGCACTTCACTGAAGTTCCCATTTGCTCCCTTGTCTTACGCACTTTATTTACCTCCTTCCAGGACATCTTTTTATTCTCCCTAAAATTTAATGATACTCTCTCACCCCAACTCTCATTTGCCCTCTTTTTCACCTCTTGCACCTTTCTCTTGACCTCCTGCCTCTTTCTTTTATACATCTCCCACATGAAATAATATATATATATATATATATATATATATATATATATATATATATATATATATATATATATTTTTTTTTTTTTTTTTTTTTTTTTATACCTCGTCGCTGTCTCCCGCGGTTGCGAGGTAGCGCAAGGAAACAGACGAAAGAAATGGCCCAAACCCCCCATACACATGTACATACACACGTCCACACACGCAAATATACATACCTACACAGCTTTCCATGGTTTACCCCAGACGCTTCACATGCCTTGATTCAATCCACTGACAGCACGTCAACCCCTGTATACCACATCGCTCCAATTCACTCTATTCCTTGCCCTCCTTTCACCCTCCTGCATGTTCAGGCCCCGATCACACAAAATCCTTTTCACTCCATCTTTCCACCTCCAATTTGGTCTCCCTCTTCTCCTCGTTCCCTCCACCTCCGACACATATATCCTCTTGGTCAATCTTTCCTCACTCATTCTCTCCATGTGCCCAAACCATTTCAAAACACCCTCTTCTGCTCTCTCAACCACGCTCTTTTTATTTCCACACATCTCTCTTACCCTTACGTTACTTACTCGATCAAACCACCTCACACCACACATTGTCCTCAAACATCTCATTTCCAGCACATCCATCCTCCTGCACACAACTCTATCCATAGCCCACGCCTTGCAACCATACAACATTGTTGGAACCACTATTCCTTCAAACATACCCATTTTTGCTTTCTGAGATAATGTTCTCGCCTTCCACACATTCTTCAAGGCTCCCAGGATTTTCGCCCCCTCCCCCACCGTATGATCCACTTCCGCTCCCATGGTTCCATCCGCTGCCAGGTCCCCTCCCATATATCTAAAACACTTTACTTCCTACAGTTTTTCTCCATTCAAACTTACCTCCCAACTGACTTGACCCTCAACCCGACTGTACCTAATTACCTTGCTCTTCTTCACATTTACTCTTAACTTTCTTCTTTCACACACTTTACCAAACTCAGTCATCAGCTTCTGCAGTTTCTCACATGAATCAGCCACCAGCTGAACAACAACTGACTCACTTCCCAAGCTCTCTCATCCCCAACAGACTTCATACTTGCCCATCTTTCCAAAACTCTTGCATTCACCTCCCTAACAACCCCATCCATAAACAAATTAAACAACCATGGAGACATCACACACCCCTGCCACAAACCTATATTCACTGAGAACCAATCACTTTCCTCTCTTCCTACACGTACACATGCCTTACATCCTCGATAAAAACTTTTCACTGCTTCTAACAACTTGCCTCCCACACCATATATTCTTAATACCTTCCACAGAGCATCTCTATCAACTCTATCTATCATATGCCTTCTCCAGATCCATAAATGCTACATACAAATCCATTTGCTTTTCTAAGTATTTCTCACATACATTCTCCAAAGCAAACACCTGATCCACATATCCTCTACCACTTCTGAAACCACACTGCTCTTCCCCAATCTGATGCTCTGTACATGCCTTCACCCTCTCAATCAATACCCTCCCATATAATTTACCAGGAACAACTCAACAAACTTATACCTCTGTAATTTGAGCACTCACTCTTATCCCCTTTGCCTTTGTACAACGGCACTATGCACGCATTACGCCAATCCTCAGGCACCTCACCATGAGTCATACATACATTTAATAACCTTACCAACCATTCAATAATACAGTCACCCCCTTTTTTAATAAATTCCACTGCAATACCATCCAAACCTGCTGCCTTGCCGGCTTTCATCTTCTGCAAAGCTTTTACTACCTCTTCTCTGTTTACCAAATCATTTTCCCTAACCCTCTCACTTTGCACACCACCTAGACCAAAACACCCTATATCTGCCACTCTATCATCAAACACATTCAACAAACCTTCAAAATACTCACTCCATCTCCTTCTCACATCACCACTACTTGTTATCACCTTCCCATTTGCGCACTTCACTGAAGTTCCCATTTGCTCCCTTGTCTTACGCACTTTATTTACCTCCTTCCAGGACATCTTTTTATTCTCCCTAAAATTTAATGATACTCTCTCACCCCAACTCTCATTTGCCCTCTTTTTCACCTCTTGCACCTTTCTCTTGACCTCCTGCCTCTTTCTTTTATACATCTCCCACATGAAATAATATATATATATATATATATATATATATATATATATATATATATATATATATATATATATTTTTTTTTTTTTTTTTTTTTTATACCTCGTCGCTGTCTCCCGCGGTTGCGAGGTAGCGCAAGGAAACAGACGAAAGAAATGGCCCAAACCCCCCATACACATGTACATACACACGTCCACACACGCAAATATACATACCTACACAGCTTTCCATGGTTTACCCCAGACGCTTCACATGCCTTGATTCAATCCACTGACAGCACGTCAACCCCTGTATACCACATCGCTCCAATTCACTCTATTCCTTGCCCTCCTTTCACCCTCCTGCATGTTCAGGCCCCGATCACACAAAATCCTTTTCACTCCATCTTTCCACCTCCAATTTGGTCTCCCTCTTCTCCTCGTTCCCTCCACCTCCGACACATATATCCTCTTGGTCAATCTTTCCTCACTCATTCTCTCCATGTGCCCAAACCATTTCAAAACACCCTCTTCTGCTCTCTCAACCACGCTCTTTTTATTTCCACACATCTCTCTTACCCTTACGTTACTTACTCGATCAAACCACCTCACACCACACATTGTCCTCAAACATCTCATTTCCAGCACATCCATCCTCCTGCGCACAACTCTATCCATAGCCCACGCCTCGCAACCATACAACATTGTTGGAACCACTATTCCTTCAAACATACCCATTTTTGCTTTCCGAGATAATGTTCTCGACTTCCACACATTTTTCAAGGCTCCCAAAATTTTCGCCCCCTCCCCCACCCTATGATCCACTTCCGCTTCCATGGTTCCATCTGCTGCCAGATCCACTCCCAGATATCTAAAACACTTCACTTCCTCCAGTTTTTCTCCATTCAAACTCACCTCCCAATTGACTTGACCCTCAACCCTACTGTACCTAATAACCTTGCTCTTATTCACATTTACTCTTAGCTTTCTTCTTCCACACACTTTACCAAACTCCGTCACCAGCTTCTGCAGTTTCTCACATGAATCAGCCACCAGCGCTGTATCGTCAGCGAACAACAACTGACTCACTTCCCAAGCTCTCTCATCCCCAACAGACTTCATACTTGCCCCTCTTTCCAAGACTCTTGCATTTACCTCCCTAACAACCCCATCCATAAACAAATTAAACAACCATGGAGACATCACACACCCCTGCCGCAAACCTACATTCATTGAGAACCAATCACTTTCCTCTCTTCCTACACGTACACATGCCTTACATCCTCGATAAAAACTTTTCACTGCTTCTAACAACTTGCCTCCCACACCATATATTCTTAATACCTTCCACAGAGCATCTCTATCAACTCTATCATATGCCTTCTCCAGATCCATAAATGCTACATACAAATCCCTTTGCTTTTCTAAGTATTTCTCACATACATTCTTCAAAGCAAACACCTGATCCACACATCCTCTACCACTTCTGAAACCACACTGCTCTTCCCCAATCTGATGCTCTGTACCTGCCTTCACCCTCTCAATCAATACCCTCCCATATAATTTACCAGGAATACTCAACAAACTTATACCTCTGTAATTTGAGCACTCACTCTTATCCCCTTTGCCTTTGTACAATGGCACTATGCACGCATTCCGCCAATCCTCAGGCACCTCACCATGAGTCATACATACATTAAATAACCTTACCAACCAGTCAACAATACAGTCACCCCCTTTTTTAATAAATTCCACTGCAATACCATCCAAACCTGCTGCCTTGCCGGCTTTCATCTTCCGCAAAGCTTTTACTACCTCTTCTCTGTTTACCAAATCATTTTCCCTAACCCTCTCACTTTGCACACCACCTCGACCCAAACACCCTATATCTGCCACTCTGTCATCAGACACATTCAACAAACCTTCAAAATACTCATTCCATCTCCTTCTCACATCACCACTACTTGTTATCACCTCCCCATTTACGCTCTTCACTGAAGTTCCCATTTGCTCCCTTGTCTTACGCACCCTATTTACCTCCTTCCAGAACATCTTTTTATTCTCCCTAAAATTTACTGATAGTCTCTCACCCCAACTCTCATTTGCCCTTTTTTTCACCTCTTGCACCTTTCTCTTGACCTCCTGTCTCTTTCTTTTATACTTCTCCCACTCAATTGCATTTTTTCCCTGCAAAAATCGTCCAAATGCCTCTCTCTTCTCTTTCACTAATACTCTTACTTCTTCATCCCACCACTCACTACCCTTTCTAAACAGCCCACCTCCCACTCTCCTCATGCCACAAGCATCTTTTGCGCAATCCATCACTGATTCCCTAAATACATCCCATTCCTCCCCCACTCCCCTTACTTCCATTGTTCTCACCTTTTTCCATTCTGTACACAGTCTCTCCTGATACTTCCTCACACAGGTCTCCTTCCCAAGCTCACTTACTCTCACCACCTTCTTCACCCCAACATTCACTCTTCTTTTCTGAAAACCCATACTAATCTTCACCTTAGCCTCCACAAGATAATGATCAGACATCCCTACAGTTGCACCTCTCAGCACATTGACATCCAAAAGTCTCTCTTTCGCACGCCTGTCAATTAACACGTAATCCAATAACGCTCTCTGGCCATCTCTCCTACTTACATAAGTATACTTATGTATATCTCGCTTTTTAAACCAGGTATTCCCAATCATCAGTCCTTTTTCAGCACATAAATCTACAAGCTCCTCACCATTTCCATTTACAACACTGAACACCCCATGCACACCAATTATTCCCTCAACTGCCACATTACTCACCTTTGCATTCAAATCACCCATCACTATAACCCGGTCTCGTGCATCAAAACCGCTAACACACTCATTTAGCTGCTCCCAAAACACTTGCCTCTCATGATCTTTCTTCTCATGCCCAGGTGCATATGCACCAATAATCACCCACCTCTCTCCATCAACTTTCAATTTTACCCATATTAATCGAGAATTTACTTTCTTACATTCTATCACATACTCCCACAACTCCTGTTTCAGGAGTATTGCTACTCCTTCCCTTGCTCTTGTCCTCTCACTAACCCCTGACTTCACTCCCCAGACATTTCCAAACCACTCTTCCCCTTTACCCTTGAGCTTCGTTTCACTCAGAGCCAAAACATCCAGGTTCCTTTCCTCAAACATACTACCTATCTCTCCTTTTTTCACATCTTGGTTACATCCACACACATTTAGGCACCCCACTCTGAGCCTTCGAGGAGGATGAGCACTCCCCGCGTGACTCCTTCTTCTGTTTCCCATTTTAGAAAGTTAATACAAGGAGGGGAGGATTTCCGGCCCCCCGCTCCCGTCCCCTCTAGTCGCTTTCTACGACACGCGAGGAATACGTGGGAAGTATTCTTACACCCCTATCCCCAGGGATAATATACATATATATATACACACACACACACACACACATAAACACACACACGCACATACACACACACACACACACATACATATATATACATATGAAAAATGTAAGAAACAATTTAGAAAACAAACTTTTAGCTTGTACTGTATATTATATAAAACAAAGCATTGCAAAGTTAAAATATGGATTATTTCTTACCATTTCCCTAAAATAATCACCTGACATAAAATCTATGAAAACATCAATATAAAGATTTAATTTTTCCAGTAAATCTCATTAAACTAATCTCTTTTAACCATTGTATTAATGCACATTTTACAAAGAAATTAATTACAGGGGCATTGTGGAGGGAGGATTTTTTTTAGTCATCCCTTTTTTAAGGAGACTATTAGAGGAGAGTTATGAGATGACAGCATTGGAGCAATATATATATATATATATATATATATATATTATCCCCAGGGATAATATATATATATATATATTATCCCTGGGGATAGGGGAAAAAGAATACTTCCCACGTATTCCCTGCGTGTCGTAGAAGGCGACTATAAGGGGAGGGAGCGGGTGGCTGGAAATCCTCCCCTCTCTTTTTTTTCATTTTCCAAAAGAAGGAGCAGAGAAGGGGGCCAGATGAGGATGTTCCCTAAAAGGCCCAGGCCTCTGTTCTTAACGCTACCTCGCTAACGCAGGAAATGGCAAATAGTATAAAAAAAAAAATATATATATATATATATATATATATATATATATATATATATATATATATGGTGACTGAGTTTGGTAAAGTGTGCGAAAGAAGAAAGTTAAGAGTAAATGTGAATAAGAGCAAGGTTATTAGGTACAGTAGGGTTGAGGGTCAAGTCAATTGGGAGGTAAGTTTGAATGGAGAAAAACTGGAGGAAGTAAAGTGTTTTAGATATCTGGGAGTGGATCTGGCAGCGGATGGAACCATGAAAGCGGAAGTGGATCATAGGGTGGGGGAGGGGGCGAAAATCCTGGGAGCCTTGAAGAATGTGTGGAAGTCAAGAACATTATCTCGGAAAGCAAAAATGGGTATGTTTGAAGGAATGGTGGTTCCAACAATGTTGTATGGTTGCGAGGCGTGGGCTATGGATAGAGTTGTGCGCAGGAGGGAGGATGTGCTGGAAATGAGATGTCTGAGGACAATGTGTGGTGTGAGGTGGTTTGATCGAGTAAGTAACGGAAGGGTAAGAGAGATGTGTGGAAATAAAAAGAGCGTGGTTGAGAGAGCAGAAGAGGGTGTTTTGAAATGGTTTGGGCACATGGAGAGAATGAGTGAGGAAAGATTGACCAAGAGGATATATGTGTCGGAGGTGGAGGGAACGAGGAGAAGTGGGAGACCAAATTGGAGGTGGAAAGATGGAGTGAAAAAGATTTTGTGTGATCGGGGCCTGAACATGCAGTGGATTGAATCAGGGCATGTGAAGTGTCTGGGGTAAACCATGGGAAGCTGTGTAGGTATGTATATTTGCGTGTGTGGACGTGTATGTATATACATGTGCATGGGGGTGGGTTGGGCCATTTCTTTCGTCTGTATATATATATATATATATGTATATATATATATATATATATATATATATATATATATATATATATATATATATATATATATATATATATATATTCCCTGGGGATAGGGGAGAAAGAATACTTCCCACGTATTCCCTGCGTGTCGTAGAAAGCGACTAAAAGGGAAGGGAGCGGGGGGCTGGAAATCCTCCCCTCCCGTTTTTTTTTTTTTATTTTTTTTTTTTTAATTTTCCAAAAGAAGGAACAGAGAAGAGGGCCAGGTGAGGATATTCCCTCAAAGGCCCAATCCTCTGTTCTTAATGCTACCTCACTATTGCGGGAAATAGTGAATAGTATGAAAAAAAAGAATATATATTATCCCTGGGGATAGGGGAGAAAGAATACTTCCCACATATTCCCTGCGTGTCGTAGAAGGCGACTAAAAGGGGAGGGAGCGGGGGGGCTGGAAATCCTCCCCTCTCGTTTTTTTTAATTTTCCAAAATAAGGAGCAGAGAACGAGGCCAGGTGAGGATATTCCCTCAGAGGCCCAGTCCTCTGTTCTTAACGCTATCTTGCTAACGCGGGAAATGGCGAATGGTTTGAAAGAAAGATATATATATATATATATATTTTTTTTTTCATACTATTCGCTATTTCCCGCGATAGCGAGGCAGCGTTAAGAACAGAGGACTGGGCCTTTGAGGGAATATCCTCACCTGGCCCCCTTCTCTGTTCCTTCTTTTGGGAAAAAAAAAAAAAAAAAAGAGAGGGGAGGATTTCCAGCCCCCCGCTCCCTTCCCTTTTAGTCGCCTTCTACGACACACAGGGAATACATGGGAAGTATTCTTTCTCCCCTATCCCCAGGGAAAATATATATATATATATATATATATATATATATATGTGTGTGTGTGTGTGTGGTGTGAGGTGGTTTGATCGAGTAAGTAATGTAAGGGTAAGAGAGATGTGTGGAAATAAAAAGAGCGTGGTTGAGAGAGCAGAAGAGGGTGTTTTGAAATGGTTTGGGCACATGGAGAGAATGAGTGAGGAAAGATTTACCAAGAGTATATATGTGTCGGAGGTGGAGGGAACGAGAAGTGGGAGACCAAACTGGAGGTGGAAAGATGGAGTGAAAAAGATTTTGAGTGATCGGGGCCTGAACATGCAGGAGGGTGAAAGGCGGGCAAGGAATAGAGTGAATTGGATCGATGTGGTATAACGGGGTCAATGTGCCGTCAATGGATTGAATCAGGGCATGTGAAGCGTCTGGGTTAAACCATGGAAAGTTGTGTGGGGCCTCGATGTGGAAAGGGAGCTGTGGTTTCGGGCATTATTGCATGACAGCTGGAGACTGAGTGTGAACGAACGGGGCCTTTGTTGTCTTTTCCTAGCGCTACCTCGCACACATGAGGGGGGAGGGGGATGTTATTCCATGTGTGGCGAGGTGGTGATGGGAATGAATAAAGGCAGACAGCGTGAACTGTATGCATGTGTATATATGTATGAGTCTGTGTGTCTATATATATGTGTATATTGAGATGTATGGGTATGTACATTTGCATGTGTGGCACACATGTATATACATGTGTATGGGGGTGGGTTGGGCCATTTTTTTTTTTCATCTGTTTCCTTGCGCTACCTCGCAAATGCAGGAGACAGCGACAAAGCAAAATAAATAAAAAATAATATATATATATATTATTTATTTTTTTATTACATTTTATTATACTTTGTGGTGTGAGGTGGTTTGATCGAGTGAGTAACGTAAGGGTGAGAGAGATGTGTGGAAATAAAAAGAGCGTGGTTGAGAGAGCAGAAGAGGGTGTTTTGAAGTGGTTTGGGCACATGGAGAGGATGAGTGAGGAAAGATTGACCAAGAGGATATATGTGTCGGAGGTGGAGGGAACAAGGAGAAGAGGGAGACCAAATTGGAGGTGGAAAGATGGAGTGAAAAAGATTTTGTGTGATCGGGGCCTGAACATGCAGGAGGGTGAAAGGAGGGCAAGGAATAGAGTGAATTGGAGCGATGTGGTATACCGGGGTTGACGTGCTGTCAGTGGATTGAATCAAGGCATGTGAAGCGTCTGGGGTAAGCCATGGAAAGCTGTGTAGGTATGTATATTTGCGTGTGTGGACGTATGTATATACATGTGTATGGGGGGGGTTAGGCCATTTCTTTCATCTGTTTCCTTGCGCTACCTCGCAAACGCGGGAGACAGCGACAAAGTATAATAAAAAAATATAAAAATATATACTTTGTCGCTGTCTCCCGCGTTTGCGAGGTAGCGCAAGGAAACAGATGAAAGAAATGGCCTAACCCCCCCCATACACATGTATATACATACGTCCACACACGCAAATATACATACCTACACAGCTTTCCATGGCTTACCCCAGACGCTTCACATGCCTTGATTCAATCCACTGACAGCACGTCAACCCCGGTATACCACATCGCTCCAATTCACTCTATTCCTTGCCCTCCTTTCACCCTCCTGCATGTTCAGGCCCCGATCACACAAAATCTTTTTCACTCCATCTTTCCACCTCCAATTTGGTCTCCCTCTTCTCCTTGTTCCCTCCACCTCCGACACATATATCCTCTTGGTCAATCTTTCCTCACTCATCCTCTCCATGTGCCCAAACCACTTCAAAACACCCTCTTCTGCTCTCTCAACCACGCTCTTTTTATTTCCACACATCTCTCTTACCCTTACGTTACTCACTCGATCAAAGCACCTCACACCACACATTGTCCTCAAACATCTCATTTACAGCACATCCATCCTCCTGCGCACAACTCTATCCATAGCCCACGCCTCGCAACCATACAACATTGTTGGAACCACTATTCCTTCAAACATACCCATTTTTGCTTTCCGAGACAATGCTCTCGACTTCCACACACTCTTCAAGGCCCCCAGAATTTTCGCCCCCTCCCCCACCCTATGATCCACTTCCGCTTCCATGGTTCCATCCGCTGCTAGATCCACTCCCAGATATCTAAAACACTTCACTTCCTCCAGTTTTTCTCCATTCAAACTCACCTCCCAATTGACTTGACCATCAACCCTACTGTACCTAATAACCTTGCTCTTATTCACATTTACTCTTAACTTTCTTCTTCCACACACTTTACCAAACTCAGTCACCAGCTTCTGCAGTTTCTCACATATTATTTATTTATTTTTATTTATTTATTATTATCATATATATATATATATATATATATATATATATATATATATATATATATATATATATATATATATATATATGCCTTCTCCAGATCCATAAATGCTACATACAAATCCATTTGCTTTTCTAAGTATTTCTCACATACATTCTTCAAAGCAAACACCTGATCCACACATCCTCTACTACTTCTGAAACCACACTGCTCTTCCCTAATCTGACGCTCTGTACATGCCTTCACCCTCTAAATCAATACCCTCCCATATAATTTACCAGGAATACTCAACAAACTTATACCTCTGTAATTTGAGCACTCACTCTTATCCCCTTTGCCTTTGTACAATGGCACTATGCACGCATTCCGCCAATCCTCAGGCACCTCACCATGAGTCATACATACATTAAATAACCTTACCAACCAGTCAATAATACAGTCACCCCCTTTTTTAATAAATTCCACTGCAATACCATCCAAACCTGCTGCCTTGCCAGCTTTCATCTTCCGCAAAGCTTTTACTACCTCTTCTCTGTTTACCAAATCATTTTCCCTAACCCTCTCACTTTGCACACCACCTCGACCAAAACACCCTATATCTGCCACTCTATCATCAAACACATTCATGGATTTGTATGTAGCATTTATGGATCTGGAGAAGGCATATGATAGAGTTGATAGAGATGCTCTGTGGAAGGTATTAAGAATATATGGTGTGGGAGGCAAGTTGTTAGAAGCAGTGAAAAGTTTTTATCGAGGATGTAAGGCATGTGTGCGTGTAGGAAGAGAGGAAAGTGATTGGTTCTCAGTAAATGTAGGTTTGCGGCAGGGGTGTGTGATGTCTCCAGGTTGTTTAATTTGTTTATGGATGGGGTTGTTAGGGAGGTAAATGCAAGAGTTTTGGAAAGAGGGGCAAGTATGAAGTCTGTTGGGGATGAGAGAGCTTGGGAAGTGAGTCAGTTGTTCGCTGATGATACAGCGCTGGTGGCTGATTCATGTGAGAAACTGCAGAAGCTGGTGACTGAGTTTGGTAAAGTGTGTGAAAGAAGAAAGTTAAGAGTAAATGTGAATAAGAGCAAGGTTATTAGGTACAGTAGGGTTGAGGGTCAAGTCAATTGGGAGGTAAGTTTGAATGGAGAAAAACTGGAGGAAGTAAAGTGTTTTAGATATCTGGGAGTGGATCTGGCAGCGGATAGAACCATGGAAGCGGAAGCGGATCATAGGGTGGGGGAGGGGGCAAAAATCCTGGGAGCCTTGAAGAATGTGTGGAAGTCAAGAACATTATCTCGGAAAGCAAAAATGGGTATGTTTGAAGGAATAGTGGTTCCAACAATGTTGTATGGTTGCGAGGCGTGGGCTATGGATAGAGTTGTGCGCAGGAGGATGGATGTGCTCGAAATGAGATGTTTGAGGACAATGTGTGGTGTGAGGTGGTTTGATCGAGTAAGTAACGTAAGGGTAAGAGAGATGTGTGGAAATAAAAAGAGCGTGGTTGAGAGAGCAGAAGAGGGTGTTTTGAAATGGTTTGGGCACATGGAGAGAATGAGTGAGGAAAGATTGACCAAGAGGATATATGTGTCGGAGGTGGAGGGAACGAGGAGAAGCGGGAGACCAAATTGGAGGTGGAAAGATGGAGTGAAAAAGATTTTGTGTGATCGGGGCTTGAACATGCAGGAGGGTGAAAGGAGGGCAAGGAATAGAGTGAATTGGAGCGATGTGGTATACCTGGGTTGACGTGCTGTCAGTGGATTGAATCAGGGCATGTGAAGCGTCTGGGGTAAACCATGGAAAGCTGAGTAGGTATGTATATTTGCGTGTGTGGACGTATGTATATACATGTGTATCTGGGTGGGTTGGGCCATTTCTTTCTTCTGTTTCCTTGCGCTACCTCGCAAACACGGGAGACAGCGTATTCCCTGCGTGTCGTAGAAGGCGACTAAAAGGGGAGGGAGCGGGTGGCTGGAAATCCTCCCCTCTTTTTTTTTTTCCAAAAGAAGGAACAGAGAAGGGGGCCAGGTTTGCGGCAGGGGTGTGTGATGTCTCCATGGTTGTTTAATTTGTTTATGGATGGGGTTGTAAGGGAGGTAAATGCAAGAGTCCTGGAAAGAGGGGCAAGTATGAAGTCTGTTGTGGATGAGAGAGCTTGGGAAGTGAGTCAGTTGTTGTTCGCTGATGATACAGCGCTGGTGGCTGATTCATGTGAGAAACTGCAGAAGCTGGTGACTGAGTTTGGTAAAGTGTGTGGAAGAAGAAAGTTGAGAGTAAATGTGAATAAGAGCAAGGTTATTAGGTACAGTAGGGGTGAGGGTCAAGTCAATTGGGAGGTGAGTTTGAATGGAGAAAAACTGGAGGAAGTGAAGTGTTTTAGATATCTGGGAGTGGATCTGTCAGCGGATGGAACCATGGAAGCGGAAGTGGATCATAGGGTGGGGGAGGGGGCGAAAATTTTGGGAGCCTTGAAAAATGTGTGGAAGTCGAGAACATTATCTCGGAAAGCAAAAATGGGTATGTTTGAGGGAATAGTGGTTCCAACAATGTTGTATGGTTGCGAGGCGTGGGCTATGGATAGAGATGTGCGCAGGAGGATGGATGTGCTGGAAATGAGATGTTTGAGGACAATGTGTGGTGTGAGGTGGTTTGATCGAGTAAGTAACGTAAGGGTAAGAGAGAGGTGTGGAAATAAAAAGAGCGTGGTTGAGAGAGCAGAAGAGGGTGTTTTGAAATGGTTTGGGCACATGGAGAGAATGAGTGAGGAGAGATTGACCAAGAGGATATATGTGTCGGAGGTGGAGGGAACGAGGAGAAGAGGGAGACCAAATTGGAGGTGGAAAGATGGAGTGAAAAAGATTTTGTGTGATCGGGGCCTGAACATGCAGGAGGGTGAAAGGAGGGCAAGAAATAGAGTGAATTGGAGTCATGTGGTATACAGGGGTTGACGTGCTGTCAGTGGATTGAAGCAAGGCATGTGAAGCGTCTGGGGTAAACCATGGAAAGCTGTGTAGGTATGTATATTTGCGTGTGTGGACGTGTGTATGTACATGTGTATGGGGGGGGGGGGTTGGGCCATTTCTTTCGTCTGTTTCCTTGCGCTACCTCGCAAACGCGGGAGACAGCGACAAAGTATAAAAAAAAAAAAAAAAAAAAATATATATATATATATCTTTCTTTTTTCTTTCAAACTATTCGCCATTTCCCGCATTAGCAAGGTAGCATTAAGAACAGAGGACTGGGCCTCTGAGGGAATATCCTCACCTGGCCCCCTTCTCTGTTCCTTCTTTTGGAAAATTAAAAAAAAATCAAGGGGGGAGGATTTCCAGCCCCCCGCTCCCTCCCCTTTTAGTCGCAGGGAATACATGGGAAGTATTCTTTCTCCCCTATTTTGTTTGTGGAAGCACTAACCACTATCATTTCTGCTTTTCTCAGGTACCTTCCTATGCATTTGGTCATTTTTGAGTGAGACACTGATATATATCTTCCCTCACTCCTGTCACTGTTAATATTGCTGTCTCCTTTCATGATATTAATTGCCCTCTTTCCCAACTTCTTATTGGTGGAATGCATAGGAAGGTACCTGAGAAAAGCAGAAGTGATAGTGGTTAGTGCTTAAACAAACAAAATAGGTGCAATTGTAAGAAGGAAGCAGAGACAAGAACGAAATGAGTATTATGTACAAGATACCATGCAACATATGCCAGGCCTCGTACTATGGTGAGACAGGGAGAGGGTTGAAAAAAGAGACAGGCAGAACACAAAAATTATATCTGGGCAAAGAGAACCTCTAACTCACTGAAAAGCTGAAATTTATTAAGCATTGCAAGAAAAAGGAGAGCAGCTTGCACCTCATCCAATTCCCATTTCTAACCTGTAGGTGACTCAGGAGACTCCAGGCAACCCTAGAGATATTTCCTTCTCTTTCAGAATAGTCTTTGCTACTCCCTGAACACCTCCAGCCTTGAGCATTTATTACTAATCATGGAAAAATTAAAGATGTAACAGAATTTGGCTTCTATTGAACCATCCTTCCCCCAATTAGTCCACTAAAACAGAGGTTTACTGAAGCGTTATCATTCACTCAAGGAAGCAAGCAAGCATCAATGCTGCCAAACAAATTGATCTGACTTTCTACATTCAGTTAATACTGTGAAATTACTGCAATGAACATCCAGCTCTTCATTATTGGAATTCTTAAGAGATTCATGTACTCATATTTTATCATTAAACTGATTATCATCTGGATCACTTGCTATGAAGTAAATTCTGAATTTCTTTTCCATCTGCACTTAGCTGAAAATTCCTTGTGCCACAACCATTTAACAGCTAAAATGCAAAACTGCAAAAACACCAATTGCTAATCTACATAAGGATCCCTGTATAAAGCATTGTAGATCTATGAGAGGTCTGGGTGAAAGGTGAAGCCAAAGTGCTAGTCAAAGTAGAGAAATAGTGTTTACCAAAGTTTGATCCAGTTAAAAACTCTATGCACATAAATTCTTTCCTTTTGTGTATTTACTAATTTGACACTACATTTCTTATATATGAAAAATGCACTTTCTGGATTACCTTGCACCACTACAACCTCATGAAGAAACAGAAGGTAATGTTGGCATTCAAAGCAAACTTCAAATCACTGGAAGACCCTGTGGTTAGTTTGCTCCCTTCCTAACTGTAGCATACACATACCACAATTAAAAATGCTGTGAAAATTAAAGACAATGTGATCAGGTGTGCTCACTATATGGTAGAAATACGACTACAGTGAAATATCCTATGACTGGGGAAATAAAAAAAATACAATTTGATAATGTGTGTTAATCTCAGGTATGATTGTAAAATAGCTCCCATGTAAATTGTCCATAAAAAATTAATAAGGATACTTTTTGTCCCCATGGTGGAAGTGAAAAAAAAGGGGACATTTTGGAAGATAAAGGGAATGCAACCCTATTCATCTCATTACTTGCAGTACATACATTTCCAGGAATACATCCACCATGCATTATGCACTGTGATAATTTACAGCAAAGGTGGTCCAACACCCTCCCTACAAGTGGCAACTCCAGGAGCAAGTAGTAATTTCAACAAGTCTGCATCACCGCCTTCGGTGGACAAGGGAATACATCCTCATAAAGGGCCTTTCTAGCCCAAGTGGAGTCTGCCTAATCCTACTCCCACATGGAGCACAACCACAAAGCTGCTGGACCCCAGTAAGAGGGATCCTGGGGTTGTACAAATGAAAGATATATATATATATATATATATATATATATATATATATATATATATATATATATATATATATATATATATATATATATATTATCCCTGGGGATAGGGGAGAAAGAATACTTCCCACGTATATATATATATATATATATATATATATATATATATATATATATATATATATATATATATATATATCAGTTCAACTAGTGAAGTATAAGTTTCTTAATCTATTACCCAATCAAAGTTTTATTCATTAGTACACAACAATTCCTGATTTTTTAAATTTGGTACTGGTGTACATAACATATGACACATGGTGGATGGAATAATACAGATGGTAGCAATCTACAGAACAGATTACGTTGGTAATACCTGACATCCAAATTCACAGTGAGTTAACAGCACTTGATGATGAATCATAAGCATTTGTATGAGTTGGCAGCAGGTGATGGTGAATCTTAGGTGGTGCGGGTGACTAGCAAATAGTGCAAGTTGAAGTGTTGACACAAGACGTCGTGGTTTCACCTGGAATCATGAGGTGCTTCTTTTTGTGTTTATCAGTTAATGGAATTCCCTGTGGTGAAGAAAAAAAGTCAGTCATTCAAATTTCAGTACAAATGGATCAGACTTGTATAAACAATTACAAAAGCAATATACTGTAATACAATAAAATCTATAACTAGGAAAACTTTTCCTGCTATACAAGATCTTCACAAACTACAATCTTAAAAATTTCTTTAAAGAAAAAAAAAATCTACAATGCCTGGGATCACACAATGTGCAGATTTTGGATTTTCTATGCTTTTAGAAATATAGGCTACAGCCTGTGGTATGAACATATGCCTTCTCCAAATCCATAAATGCTACATACAAATCCATTTATTTTTCTAAGTATTTCTCACATACATTCTTCAAAACAAACACCTGATCCACATATCCTCTACCACTTCTGAAATCACACTGCTCTTCCCGAATCTGATGCTCAGAGGTGGGAGACCAAATTGGAAGTGGAAGGATGGAGTGACAAAGATTTTGAGCGATTGGGGCCTAAACATACAGGAGGGTGAAAGGCGTGCAGGGAATAGAGTGAATTGGAACGATGTGGTATACTAGGGTTGACATGCTATCAATGGATTGAACCAGGGCATTTGAAGAGTCTGGGGTAAACCATGGAAAGTTTTGTGGGGCCTGGATGTGGAAAGGGAGCTGTGGTTTCGGTGCACTACACATGACACCTAGAGTCTGAGTGTTTACGTATGTAGCCTTTGTTGTCCTTTCCTCGTGCTACCTTGCACACATGTGAGGAGGGGGGGGGTGTTATTTCATGTGTGGCGGGGTGGCAGCAAGAATGGAAGAAAGCAGCACGTATGAATATGTGCATGTGTATGTATTCATATATTTATTTATTATACTCTGTCGGTCTCATGCATTAGCGAGGTAGCGCAAGGAAACAGATGAAAGAATTGCACAACCCACCCACATCCACATGTATATACATACACGTCCACACAAGCATATATACATACCTTACATCTCAACGTATACATGTATATACACACACGCAGACATATACATATATACACATGTACATAATTCATACTGTATATATATTCATTTATCTATCTATTTTGCTTTGTCCCTGTCTCCCGCATTAGCGAGGTAGTGCAAGGAAATAGACGAAAGAATGGCCCAACCCACCCACATACACATGTATATACATACACATCCAGACACGCAAATATACATACCTATACATCTCAATGTATACATATATATACACACACAGACATATACATATATACTATCTATTTTGCTTTGTCTCTGTCTCCCACGTTAGTGAGGTAGCGCAAGGTAACAGACGAAAGAATGGCCCAACCCACCCACATACACATGTATATACATACATGTCCACACACGCAAATATACATACCTATGCATCTCAATGTATACATATATATATACACACACAGACACATACATATATACACATGTACATAATTCATAGTCTGCCTTTATTTATTCCCATTGCCACCTCGCCACACATGTAATAACAACCCCCTCCCCCCGCATGTGTGCGAGGTAGCAATAGGAAAAGACAACAAAGGCCCCATTCGTTCACACTTAGTCTCTAGCTGTCATGTAATAATGCACCGAAACCACAGCTCCCTTTCCACATCCACGCCCCACAGAACTTTCCATGGTTTCCCCGAGACGCTTCACATGCACATCGACAGTACGTCAACCCTGGTATACCACTTCGTTCCAATTCACTCCTCGTTCCCTCCACCTCTGACACATATATCCTCTTGGTCAATCTTTCCTCACTCATTCTCTCCATGTGACCAAACCATTTCAAAACACCCTCTTCTGCTCTCTCAACCACACTCTTTTTATTACCTCACATCTCTCTTACCCTTACATTACTTACTCGATCAAAGCACCTCACACCACATATTGTCCTCAAACATCTCATTTCCAGCACATCCATCCTCCTGCGCACAACTCTATCCATAGCCCACGCCTCGCAACCATACAACATTGTTGGAACCACTATTCCTTCAAACATACACATTTTTGCTTTCCGAGATAATGTTCTCGACTTCCAAACATTCTTCAAGGCTCCTAGAATTTTCGCCCCCTTCCCCACCCTATGACTCACTTCCGCTTCCATGGTTCCATCTGCTGCCAGATCCACTCCCAGATATCTAAAACACTTTACTTCCTCCAGTTTTTCTCCATTCATACTTACCTCCCAATTGACTTGACCCTCAACCCTACTGTACCTAATAACCTTACTCTTATTCACATTTACTCTCAACATTTTTCTTTCACACACTTTACCAAACTCAGTCACCAGCTTCTGCACTTTCTCACATGAATCAGCCACCAGCGCTGTATCATCAGCGAACAACAACTGACTCACTGAGATTCCCAAGCTCTCTCATCCACAACAGACTGCATGCTTGCCCCTCTTTCCAAAACTCTGCATTCACCTCCCTAACAACCCCATCCATAAACAAATTAAACAACCATTGAGACATCATACACCCCTGCCGCAAACCTAGATTCACTGAGAACCAATCACTTTCCTCTTTTCCTACTCGTACACATGCCTCACATCATCGATAAAAACTTTTCACTGCTTCTAACAACTTGCCTCCCACACCATATATTCTTAATACCTTCCACAAAGCATCTCTATCAACTCTGTCATATGCCTTCTCCAAATCCATAAATGCTAAATACAAATCCATTTGCTTCTCTAAGTATTTCTCACATACATTCTTCAAAGCAAACACCTGATCCACACATCCTCTACCACTTCTGAAACCACACTGTTCTTCCCCAATCTGATGTTCTATACATGCCTTCACCCTCTAAATCAATACCCTCCCATATAATCTACCAGGAATACTCAACAAACTTATACCCCTGTAATTTGAGCACCCACTCTTATCCCCTTTGCCTTTGTACAATGGCACCATGCAAGCATTCCGCCAATCCTCAGGCACCTCACCATGAGTCATACATACATTAAATAACCTTACCAACCAGTCAACAATACAGTCACCCACTTCTTTAATAACTTCCACTGCAATACCATCCAAGCCTGCTGCCTTGCCGGCTTTCATCTTCCGCAAAGCTTTTACTACCTCTTCTCTGTTTACCAAATCATTTTCCCTAACCCTCTCACTTTGCACACCACCTCGACCAAAACACCCTATATCTGCCAGCCTATCATCAAACACATTCAGCAAACCTTCAAAATACTCACTCCATCTCCTTCTCACATCACCACTACTTGTTATCACCTCCCCATTAGCCCCCTTCACTGAAGTTCCCATTTGTTCCCTTGTCTTATGCACTTTATTTACCTCCTTCCAAAACATCTTTTTATTCTCCCTAAAATTTAATGATACTCTCTCACCCCAACTCTCATTTGCCCTCTTTTTCACCTCTTGCACCTTTCTCTCAACCTCCTGCCTCTTTCTTTTATACATCTCCCAGTCATTTGCATTTTTTCCCTGCAAAAATTGTCCAAATGCCTCTCTCTTCTCTTTCACTAATAATCTTACTTCTTCATCCCACCACTCCCTACCCTTTCTAATCAACCCACCTCCCACGCTTCTCATGCCACAAGCATCTTTTGTGCAAGCCATCACTGCTTCCCTAAATATTTCCCATTCCTCCCCCACTCCCCTTACCTCCTTTGTTCTCACCTTTTTCCATTCTGTACTCAGTCTCTCCTGGTACTTCCTCACACAAGTCTCCTTCCCAAGCTCACTTACTTTCACCACTCTCTTCACCCCAACATTCTCTCTTCTTTTCTGAAAACCTCTACAAATCTTCACCTTCGCCTCCACAAGATAATGATCAGACAAGATAATGATCCAGTTGCACCTCTCAGCACATTAACATCCAAAAGTCTCTCTTTCGCGCGCCTATCAATTAGCACGTAATGCAATAACGCTCTCTGGCCATCTCTCCTACTTACATACGTATACTTATGTATGTCTCACTTTTTAAACCAGGTATTCCCAATCACCAGTCCTTTTTCTGCACATAAATCTACAAGCTCTTCACCATTTCCATTTACAACACTGAACATCCCATGTACACCAATTATTCCCTCAACTGCCACATTACTCACCTTTGCATTCAAATCACCCATCACTATAACCCGGTCTTGTGTATCAAAACCACTAACACACTCATTCAGCTGCTCCCAAATCACTTGCCTCTCATGATCTTTCTTCTCATGCCCAGGTGCATATGCACCAATAATCACCCATCTCTCTCCATCAACTTTCAGTTTTACCCATATCAATCTAGAATTTACTTTCTTACACTCTATCACATACTCCCACAACTCCTGTTTCAGGAGTAAAGCTACTCCTTCCCTTGCTCTTGTCCTCTCACTAACCCCTGACTTCACTCCCAAGACATTCCCAAACCACTCTTCCCCTTTACCCTTGAGCTTCGTTTCACTCAGAGCCAAAACATCCAGGTTCCTTTCCTCAAACATACTACCTATCTCTCCTTTTTTCTCATCTTGGTTACATCCACACACATTTAGACACCCCAGTCTGAGACTTCGAGGAGGATGAGCACTCCCCGCGAGGCTCCTTATTCTGTTTCCCCTTTTAGAAAGTATATGTATGTATACATTGAAATGAATAGGTATGTATATGTGCATGTGTGGGCATTTATGTATATACATGTGTATGTAGGTGGGTTGAGCCATTCTTTTGTCTGTTTCCTTGCGCTACCTCACTAACGCAGGAGACAGCGACAAAGTATAATAAAATGATAGTGTGGTTGAGAGAGCAGAAGAGAGTGTATTGAAATGGTTTGGTCACATGAAGAGAATGAGTGAGGAAAGATTGACAAAGAGGATATAAGTGTCAGAGATGGATGGAATGAAATGTTTGGTCACATGGAGAGAATGACTGAGGAAAGATTGACAAAGAGGATATACGTGTCAGAGGTGGAAGGAATGAGAAGTGGGAGACCAAACTGGAGGTGGAAAGATGGAGTGAAAAAGATTCGGTGCGATCGGGGCCTGAACATACAGGAGGGTGAAAGGCATGCAAGGAATAGAGTGAACTGGACTGATGTGGTATACCAGGGTTGACGCGCTGTCAATGGATTGAACCAGGGCATGTGAAGCGTCTGGGGTAAGCCATGGAAAGTTTTGTGGGGCCTGGACATAGAAAGGTGAATTATACATGACAGCTAGAGACTGAGTGTGAACGAATGTGGCCTTTGTTGTCTGTTCCTAGTGTTACCTTGCGCGCATGTGGAGGGAGGGGGTTGTCATTCCATGTGTGGCGGGGTGGCGACGGAAATGAATAAAGGCAGCAAGTATGAATTATGTACATGTGTATATATGTACATGTCTGTGTATGTATATATATGTATATGTTGAAATGTATAGGTATGTATTTGTGTGCGTGTGAACATGTACATATATACATGTGTGTGTGGGTGAGTAGGGCCATTCTTTCGTCTGTTTCCTTTGAGTCACGAAGGGAGTGCTCATCCTCCTCGAAGGCTCAGACTGGGGTGTCTAAATATGTGTGCATGTAACCAAGATAAGAAAAAAGGAGAGATAGGTAGTATGTTTGAGGAAAGGAACCTGGGTGTTTTAGCTCTGAGTGAAACAAAGCTCAAGGGTAAAGGGGAAGAGTGGTTTGGGAATGTTTTGGGAGTAAAATCAGGGGTTGGTGGGAGGACAAGAGTAAAGGAAGGAGTAGCACTACTCCTGAAACAGGAGTGGTGGGAGTATGTGACAGAGTGTAAGAAAGTAAACTCTATATTGATATGGGTAAAACTGAAAGTGGATGGTGAGAGACAGGTGACTATTGGTGCCTATGCACCTGGGCATGAGAAGAAACATCATGAGAGGCAAGTGCTTTGGGAGCAGCTGAGCGAGTGTGTTAGCAGTTTTGATGCACGAGACTGGGTTATAGTGATGGGTGATTTGAGTGCAAAGGTGAGTAATGTGGCAGCTGAGGGAATAACTGGTGTACATGGGGTGTTCAGTGTTGTAAATGGAAATGGTGAGGAGCTTGTAGATTTGTGTGCTGAAAAAGGAATGGTGATTGGGAATACCTGGTTTAAAAAAGAGAGATATATATAAGCATACGTATGTAAGTAGGAGAGATGGCCAGAAAGCGTTATTGGATTACATGTTAATTGATAAGCACGTGAAAGAGAGACTTTTGGATGTTAATGTGCTGAGAGGTGCAACTGGAGGGATGTCTAATCATTATCTTGTAGAGGCGAAGGTGAAGATTTGTAGAGGTTTCCAGAAAAGTAGATAAAATGTTGGGGTGAAGAGAGTGGTGAGAGTAAGTGAGCTTGGGAAGGAGACTTGTGTGAGGAAGTACCAAGAGAGACTGAGTGCAGAATGGAAAAAGGTGAGAACAAAGGATGTAAGGGGAGTGGAGGAGGAATGGGATTTATTTAGGGAAGCAGTGATGGCTTGCACAAAAGATGCTTGTGGCATGAGAAGCATGAGAGATAGGCAGATTAGGATGAAGAAGTAAGACTATTAGTAAAAGAGAAGAGAGAGGAATTTGGACGATTTTTGGAGGAATAAAGTGCAAATGGCTGGGAGATGTATAAAAGAAAGAGGCAAGAGGTCAGGAGAAAGGTGCAAGAGGTGAAAAAGAGGGCAAATGAGAGTTGGGGTGGGAGAGTATCATTAAATTTTGGGGAAAATAAAAAGATGTTTTGGAAGGAGGTAAATAAAGTGCATAAGACAAGAGAACAAATGGGAACATCAGTGAAGGGGGGTAATGGGGAGGTAATAACAAGTAGTGGTGATGTGAGAAGATGGAGTGAGTATTTTGAAAGTTTGTTGAATGTGTTAGATGATAGAGTGACAGATATAGGGTGTTTTGGTCGAGGTGGTCTACAAAGTAAGAGGGTCAGGGAGAATGGTTTGGTAAACAGAGAAGAGGTAGTGAAAGCTTTGCGGAAGATGAAAGCCGGCAAGGCGGCAGGTTTGGATGGTAATGCAGTGGAATTTATTAAAAAGGGGGGTGACTGTATTGTTCACTGGTTGGTGAGGATATTCAATGTATGTATGGTTCATGGTGAAGTGCCTGAGGATTGGTGGAATGCATGCATAGTGCCATTATACAAAGGCAAAGGGGATAAAGGTGAGTGTCCAAATTACAGAGTTTGCTGAGTATTCCTGGGAAATTGTATGGGAGGGTATTGATTGAGAGGATGAAGGCATGTACAGAGCATCAGATTGGGGAAGAGCAGTGTGGTTTCAGAAGTGGTAGAGGATGTGTGGATCAGGTGTTTGCTTTGAAGAATGTATGTGAGAAATACTTAGGAAAACAAATGGATTTGTATGTAGCATTTGTGGATCTGGAGAAGGCATATGATAGAGTGGATTGAGATGCTCTGTGGAAGGTATTAAGAGTATATGGTATGGGAGGCAAGTTGCTGGAAGCAGTGAAAACTTTTTATCGAGGATGTAAGGTATGTGTACAAGTAGAAAGAGAGGAAAGTGATTGGTTCCCAGCGAATGTCGGTTTGCGGCAGGAGTGCATGATGTCTCCATGGTTGTTTAATTTGTTTATGGATGGGGTTGTTAGGGAGGTGAATGCAAGAGTTTTGGAGTGAGGGGCAAGTATGCAGTTTGCTGTGGATGAGAGAGCTTGGGAAGTGAGTCAGTTGTTATTCGCTGATGATACAGCGCTGGTGGCTGATTCAGGTGAGAAACTGCAGAAGCTGGTGATTGAGTTTGATAAAGTGTGTGAAAGAAGAAAGCTAAGAGTAAATAAGAATAAGAGCAAGATTATTAGGTACAGTAGGGTTGCGGGACAAATCAATTGGGAGGTAAGTTTCAATGGAAAAAACTGAGAGTAAGTGATGTTACCAACACGTGTGTGTTGTATCTATTTCTTATCAGGGCGAGGAGTGATGCCTCAGGCTGGCTCGGAGTTTCTGTCCACCCAGCATTTGGCGGGGTCAGCTGCGGGGGTATTTCACCACCATACGTCATCGGTGCTGAGTTCACAAGAAACCAAAGAGTGTAACTACGCCGAGACTCTGGGACCCTCCAACCAATAAGAACTGCTTATATTTCTATAGCCAATCAAAATGTAAGGTTTATAGCAGCAAGGGTGAACGCTTGTCTTCTTGTACCCACTACACCCGCTGAGATTCGATTCCTCTCTCTCTAGCCCAGTGAGGTGGGTGGTGTCCCCTGCTGTAAACCTGTAAGCCCTGCTGTGCTATAAGCCCGTTACCCGAGTGCTGTGTTATAAGCCCGTTACTACTGTGTCTCGTCAGGTTTAACTAAGTGTTTACTGTGTTACATCAGATTTAGCTAAGTGTACTGTGTTACATCAGGTTTAGATAAGTGTAACGATGAAGTTCATTGTGTCACGTCAAGCGTAACTAAGTGTCATGAGAAAGAGATCTCCTGGCTTGAAATCTTATCTGGAATGTTATCTCATGTTCAATGTTAAACTCACTTTCAGTGTTAACGTAATGATTCATGCTTGATTTATGTGCCTATCTTTGTACACTTGAATTCTTTCATTATAAGTAGATTTAATGTAATGCTGGTCTTTAATTCAATCCCATAACTTTATTATTGTGTTATCCTGAGTTGTTCAACAACAAATCTATAACGTCCTTGCAAGACAAGGATCAGTAGTATTTGTAACATATATGTTACTGGCAACCTAGCCTGAATAAGTGTTGAGTTCGTAACATATGAATAGGTGACCTTGCCAGGATATTTCTTGCCTTAACGGAATCTCTTTCCTTTTCGTTAATCATGCCATTGACCAGCAACGCTGACGTTGACCAGTTCTGTCGATCTGAGCCCTCTCACGAGGGCATCAAGTCTTTGACAAAGCATGAGTTGAAGCTTGTTGCAAATAGGTTAAAATTGAATTATGACCGGAAAGCTAGTAAAGTACAGTTGGAGACCTTAGTCATTTATCATTTTGCTAGTGAACAGATAGTAGATGCTGCGCCTGATGTTGAAATCAATGTTGACAATACCGCTCCATCATTGACGTCGGCCGAAGCCTCGATCCCTCCTAATATCCCTAGTGATGTTAATGTTGATCCCGAGTACTGGCGAATTCAACTACAGATAGCTAAGATCAATGCACAAGTGCAGGTACAGAAGGAGCAGACTGAACAAGCTAGGTTAGCTCTCGAACGTGAGAAACTCAGACTTAACGCTTCACCATCAGGACCAGTGTCGTCTCGGTTGGGTGACTTACATCTCATACCTAAGTTCGATGAAGATAATGTGGCTTCCTTTTTCCTTAAATTTGAACAGACTGCCCGTGACTGCTCTTGGCCGAAGTCAGCCTCGGTGACAGTTTTGCAGCCCCTCCTTTTTGGCAAAGCTGAATCCACATACACCGTGTTGAACGATGACCAGTGTGGTGATTATGAGGTCGTTAAGCAGGCAGTGATAAATTCTTATCATTTAAGTCCAGAAGCACACCGACTCAGATTTCAAGCTAAGCATAAGCGCCCTGATCAAACCTACCTAAATCACTTTTGTGAGAAGTACAAGTTAGGCACGCAAAGGGTACGCTCCGCGGGAGCTTATATCGATGCTGAAACTATTTGTGTTCGAGGAATGTAAGGACGGTCTACCCCATGATGTACGGCAGTACGTAATAACTAAATCAGCGAAGGATTTTGAGAAGGCTGGGAAACTAGCAGATGAGTACATGTTAGATGTCAAACTTGACGCGGGCAGGCAATCAAAGGGCTACGATGGCAGAGAGAGGACCAATGGTCATGTAATCCCACCTGAATCTGCTACCTTGTCAGTAACTCATAAAAGTCAGGGGAAATACTCCCAGAAAGTAAAGTTTTGCTCTCACTGTGGCAAGGCTGGGCACCAAGTGAGGGATTGCTGGGCTCGAGTGAAGGAATCCAAAGATTCTACCAAGAGTAGATCGGTGAATCTCATCTCAACTTTAGGGCCACTTAGTAAAGTAGGCGAGGCTGTCCCTGATCTTAGGAAAAAGAGGGGTTGCAAGAATATTAATCAATCCATAATTAAGGATCCGTTCTGTGGGAACTACAATGCGTTCCTGTCTGAGGGCTATGTTAGTAGATGTGGTGTACGACGAAAAGTGACCGTATTATGGGATTCTGGTGCGCTACAGTCCCTGATGTTGGATGGCTTGGTGCTGCGAGGAGAGTTTGGAGACCGAGTCTTGCTAGATGGACTGTCGGGTCCCAAGGAAGCTCCACTAGTCGATGTGAGGGTAAAAACAGATCTCTTCATGGGCCATGCTCTCATAGGGGTTGTAGATAGGTTACCTGTCTCAGGTGTGGACTTTGTGTTAGGCAATGACCTAGCGGGTGGGAAGATGAACTCAATGCCGGTGTTGCCTACGGGCCCAGTGGAGTCCACGGAAGCAGTGCAGCTTGATGAAGAGGTACCAGAGTTAGTCCCCAACCACGATGATGCCAGGTCTATGACAGCTGGCACGGCAGGCCGTGTGCCTGAGGACATAGCCGCTGAAATGCAGGAAGTTAAGACTCTCCCCCGACTGAGACCAGCAAGAGGAAGCTGTGTGATACCCTCTCCCCTGGTGTAGCCTCTGTTGAGACAGTGGACTTAAAGACTCTTCATGAGAGTGAGGCCAGCGAGAGGAAGCTGTGTGATACCCTCTCCCCTGGTGTAGACTCCGTTGAGACGGAGGAAGTGGTCTCTCCCTATAAGTGAGTCTAGTGAGAGGGAGCTCTGTGAGACCCTCTCCCCTGGTGTAGACTCCGTTGAGACTGAGGATTTGTCTCATGCCAATTCAAGAAAGACTCAGGATTTGAGGACATCTTCTGAGGATGAAATTAGTGAGGAGAAACTGTGTGATACCTCCTGTGCTAGTTTCGAGTCCGAACGAGATTCAGTGGGTGAGACTGTGGATTTGTCTCGCGCCCATTCAAGAGATTCTCAGGAACAGAGGATGATATGGCCTGACAAACGATCTCGTTTGAGAAGGTTTGAGGCGGGCGACGAGGTGTTACTTCAACTACCGCAACCAGGTCAACCCTTGGCTGCCCGGTTTCAGGGCCCCTACACCATTATCCGGAGTGTAGGAGACTCAAATTACCTTGTCTCTACCCCCGATAGGCGCAGAGGTCGAAGATTATGCCATGGAACCGAAGGTGCCAGTCTGCATCATCCAACGTCCAGCGGTAGCCGTGTGTGACGAAGTCGACGACATAGCTGCGAGTGCCTCAGAAGCCTGGGAACTGGACGGAGGTGCAAACGGGAAGTGGGAGACCAAACTTTCGCATCTATCGGAAGATCAATGTGAGCAAATGTCCGCCTTGTTGTCAAAACACCCGGAGGTTTTCCGAAACACACCTGGACAGACCTCGCTCGCAACCCATGATGTGGACGTGGAAGCAGCCCGACCGGTTAAATTGGCTCCGTACCGGGTGAGCCCACAACGAGAGGCCATCATTCGCACTAAGGTGAACTATATGCTTGAGCACGACCTGATTGAGCCATGTCAGTCAGAGTGGAGCTCCCGTTACTCTCGTATCAGTTCTGTATTGACTACCGCCGGGTTAATGAGGTAACAAGAACTGACAGTTACCCCCTGCCGCGAGTGGAAGACTGCATAGATCACATCGGCAATGCTTGCTTCCTATCAAAACTAGACCTCAGGAAAGGGTACTGGCAGATTAGATTGACGGAGAGAGCACAAGATATTAGCACCTTTGTAGTGCTAGGACAAACTTATAAGTGTAAAGTGATGCCTTTTGGCATGAAGAATGCCCCTGCTACATTTCAAAAACTTATGGACATCCTCATCAGAGACCTGCCTGGTTGTGTCGTCTACCTGGATGATATTGTGATATACAGTCAGAGTTGGGAGGAACATCTACAGAGACTTGACAACGTTCTGACGGCCTTGAATAAAGCTAACCTTGTTCTCAATTGGAACAAATGCAAGTTTGTGAAGGCCAAGGGGCAATATTTGGGTTATGTGATCGGTCAAGGTGAGCTAGCCCCACCGACTGCAAAGGGACGTCCAGTCTTTATTCCAAATGAGTGCCCCCTGATCTCGAAGAGAACTGAGATGTTTTATGGGTATGGTTGGGTACTATAGGATGTTCATTGTAAATCTTGCAACAGTCGCAAACCCCTCTGATAGATTTATTGAAGAAAGATGTTAAATATGTTTGGAATGAGCAGTGTGACATAGCCTTTCAGCAATTAAAATCCAAACTTTGTAATAGTCCTATTTTGCAGGCCCCTGATTTTGATCAACCTTTCAAGTTAGCTGTTGACACCAGCAATGTGGGAGCTGGTGCTGTTCTCTTGCAGGAGGACGAGAACCATGTTGAGCACCCTGTAAGTTATTTTAGTAAGAAATTCAATCAAGCCCAAAGGAATTATTCTACCATTGAGAAGGAACTTTTGTCTTTAATATTAGCATTGCATCATTTTCATGTTTACTTGTGTCCTTCAGGCAATGTCATCAAGGTGTATACTGATCACCACCCCTTGAAATATGTTAATAAGTTCCGAGATAAGAATCAAAGGTTAACTAGGTGGGCCTTGTTCCTTCAAGAGTATAATTTAGATATTCACCATATTGCTAGCGCACATAATGTGTTAGCTGATTGTTTATCCCGCTCTTAACGTGAGAAAATTCCTCTTCTAGGAATTTTCTCCTTTAAGGAGGGGGTGTTACGAACACGTGTGTGTTGTATCTATTTCTTATCAGGGCGAGGAGTGATGCCTGAGGCTGGCTCGGAGTTTCTGTCCACCCAGCATTTGGCGGGGTCAGCTGCGGGGGTATTTCACCACCGTATGTCATTGGTGCTGAGTTCGCAAGAAACCGAAGAGTGTAACTACGCCGAGACTCTGGGACCCTCCAACCAATAAGAATTGCTTATATTTCTATAGCCAATCAAAATGTAAGGTTTATAGCAGCAAGGGTGAACGCTTGTCTTCTTGTACCCACTACACCCGCTGAGATTCGATTCCTCTCTCTCTAGCCCAGTGAGGTGGGTGATGTCCCCTGCTGTAAACCTGTAAACCTGTAAGCCTGTAAGCCCTGCTGTGCTATAAGCCCGTTACCCGAGTGCTGTGTTATAAGCCCGTTACTACTGTGTCACGTCAGGTTTAACTAAGTGTTTACTGTGTTACATCAGATTTAGCTAAGTGTACTGTGTTACATCAGGTTTAGATAAGTGTAATGATGAAGTTCATTGTGTCACGTCAAGCGTAACTAAGTGTCACGAGAAAGAGATCTCCTGGCTTGAAATCTTATCTGGAATGTTATCTCATGTTCAATGTTAAACTCACTTTCAGTGTTAACATAATGATTCATGCTTGATTTATGTGCCTATCTTTGTACACTTGAATTCTTTCATTATAAGTAGATTTAATGTAATGCTGGTCTTTAATTCAATCCTATAACTTTATTATTGTGTTATCCTGAGTTGTGCAACAACAAATCTATAACGTCCTTGCAAGACAAGGATCAGTAGTATTTGTAACATATATGTTACTGGCGACCTTGCCTGAATAAGTGTTGAGTTCGTAACAGTGAGCTTGAGTGAAGTGTTTTAGATATCTGGGAGTGGATTTGGTAGAGGATGGAACTATGGAAGTGGAAGTGAGTCACAGGGTGGGGGAGGGTGCGAAGGTTCTGGGAGCACTGAAAAATGTGTGGAAGGCAAGAGCATTATCTTGGGAAGCAAAAATGGGTATGTTTGAAGGAATAGTGGTTCCAACAATGTTATATGGTTACGAGGCGTCGGCTATAGATAGGGTTGTTCAGAGGAGGGTGGATGTGCTGGAAATGAGATGTGTGAGGACAATATGTGGTGTGAGGTGGTTTGATCAAGGAAGTAATGAAAGGGTAAGAGAGATGTGTGGTAGTAAAAAGAGTGTGGTTGAGAGAGCAGAAGAGGGTGTGTTGATATGGTTTGGTCACATGGAAAGAATGAGTGAGGAAAGATTGACAAAGAGGATATATGTGTCAAAGGTGGAGGGAATGAGGAGAAATGGGAGACCAAAATGGAGGTGGAAGGATGGAGTGAAAAAGATTTTGAATGATCGGGGCCTAAACAAACAGGTGGGTGAAAGGCGTTCAAGGAATAGAGTGAACTGGACGATGTGGTATACCAGTGTCAATATGCTGTTAATATATTGCACCAGGGCATGTGAAGTGTCTGGGGTGAACCATGGACAGCTTTGTGGGGACTGGATGTGGAAAAGAAGCTGTGGTTTTGGTGCATTACACATGACAGCTAGACACTGAATGTGAAGGAATGTGGCCTTTGCTGTCTTTTCCTAGCGCTACTTTGAGCATGCACAGGGGGGAGGGGGTGCTACTTTATGTGTGGTGGGGTGGTGACGGGAATGAATAAAGGCAGCAAGTATGAATTATGTACATGTGTATATATGTATATGTCTGTGTATGTATGTATATGTATACGTTGAATTTTTTTTTTTTCATACTAGTCACCATTTACCACGTTAGTGATATAGTGTTAAGAACACAGGACTGAGCCTTTGAGGGAAATCCTCACTTGGCCACCCTTCTCTGTTCCTTCTTTTGAAAAATCAAAAATGAGAGGGAAGGATTTCCAGCCCCCGGCTTCCTCCCCTTTTAGTTGCCTTCTACGACATGCAGGGAATACTTGGGAAGTATTCTTTCTCCCCATCCCCAGGGATAACGTTGAAATGTATAGGTATGTATATGTGCGTGTGTGGACGTGTGTGTATATACATGTGTATGTGGGTGGGTTGGGCCATTCTTTTGTCTGCTTCCTTGCACTACCACGTTAATGCGGGAAACAGCGACAGAGTATTATAAAGAATAAAAAATATTTATTCATTATTTTATTTATTAACCATACCCAATCGCCGTCTCCCATGTCAGCGAGGTAGCACAAGGAAACACATGAGGAATGACCCAACCCACCCACATACACATGCATGTACATAAACACCCACACATGCAAATATCCATACATATACATTTCAACATATACATATACATACATATACAAAAATACACTTGTACACATCCAGACTTGCTGCCTTCATCCATTCCTGTTGCCACACCACCACCCATGACATAGCATCCCCCCTTCCAGCGAAGTATCTATATATGTATATATGTGTACATGTGTATAAAAGCAGATGTGGCCTTTCTTCACCTGTTTTCTGCGCTACCTCACCAATGCAGAAAACGGTGATCAAATTGAAAAAAAGGTCCCTAAAAATTACATGTTACCTGTCTTAAGTGGAAGATGTTGTCATAGATAGTATATCTTTTGAGAAGTGACATGATTGGTTGTGGTAACAGAAGATGTTCAACACAGTGGGGGTTGAAACAATGGCCCAACTTACTTAAAGCTTTAACCATGTCTTCTCTCCTCACCAAACCAGACTCTAAGACCATTCCACATTGCATAACACCCTAACCTAATCAACCTACAACTGCCACCCTATCATCAACAGTCCCTCAAAATACTTACTCCAACTCCTCACCACCTACTACCACTTTCCCTTTTGGCCCCATCACAGATGTTCCTATTTGTTCTCTTATTTTTGCATGTTATCAACTTCCTTCCAAAACATCTTATTCTCCCTAATGTTTACTGATACTCTCTCCCCAAAATTCTCATTTGCTCTCTTTTTCAACCGCTGCGCCTTCCTCTTCACCTCTTGCCACTTTCTATTATACATCTCCCAATCATTTGCGCTCCTTCCATGTAAGCACTGCCCAAATGCCTCTTTTCTCTTTCACTAGCAACTTCACTTCCTCATCCCACCACTCACTACTATTTCTAATCTTCCCACCTCACCTTTCGCATGCCACACGTATCTCTCACACATGCCAGCATTGCTTCCCTAAACACCTATCATTCCTCACCCACTCCCCTTGCTTCATTTACTCTCTCACCTTTTGCCATCTTACACTCAATCTCTCCACCTATTTCTTCACACAAGTCTCTTCTCCAAGCATACTTACTCTCACCATTCTTTTCTCACCAATATTGTTTCATTTTTTCCAAAAACTTTTACAAATCTTCATGCCTCACCACAACACATCCCATCAGCTGCCCCTATCAACACATTTACATCCAAAAGTCTTATAATTAATATGATACATTCCTAAAACTCAAATAACATGTTACTTACCTGTCTTAGGCGGGTGGTGTGGTTGTGGATTGTATAACTTTTGAGATGTGACTTGATAGGTTGTGGTAGCGGAAGATGTTCAATACCATACACAGTGGTGGTTGCAACAATGGCACGACTGCACAATTCCTGAAGCGTTAACACTGCGAAAAATTCCCCTATTAGCTCCCATTAGGGACAAACCATATCAAAGAAATTATCTTTTCAATCTCTTATACAAATGCAAGTACAATTCAAGCGTTATACACTACATCCCACTCTTACAAGTAACTTCCCAAATATGTATCTATATGGGCTCCCTAGGTATAATGGTTAGCATCACTGACTATGAATTAATGCACTGGCAAAACTAGGTTTATATTCTGGGTGCGGCAGTCAGCCCATGGCCAACCCAGCTATTCATTCTCCCTTCAGAACTGGTAGATAAATAAGTGTACAATAGGTGAAACAGCAATAATTAGG